>NC_133659.1:255502981-255709915 GCF_037893015.1 Macrotis lagotis | reverse complement strand
GCATGAAGACAGAAGGTTTGAGCAGGTTTGACTTTGTATACCACAGATGGATTTTGGGAAATTTTGTTAAAGTGGCTTACAAATCATTGTAAGAGGAGAAGAAAGTGGTTGTGCAGTGGCCCCCTCCACGTGGAAATCAGCCCCTCCCTCACTGAGGGGGAAGGGAGGGGGTTTCTTAAAGAGAAAAGCTGTGGTTTTGGGAGAGTTTAGAAGAGTTTAAGAGAAGAAAGAACCTTTAAGGGGAAGATTGAGAAGTTTTAGGAGGAAAGATTTTTTTTTATCCTTACGAGTGTCTGGAAAGATTCCATGCTTTCTCCCTGGGTTGGGGAAGGGGTGGTGGGTTGGACATGTGATGGTCCACCTGAGAGCCTGCCCAGCCAGTGGAGGCAGAGGGGATAGACAGGAGAGAAACCTTTAAGGGAAAGAGATCCTTCCATAGGTGGGATATGTGATTGAGGAAAAAAAATATATATCTAAGATCCAGGGGTTAAGAGATTCCTTTATTGAAAGGAAATCACATTTAATGAATATCTGCTGGCCATGTGGCCTGAGTGATGACTTTCATTGTTTCAAAGTTTCTGAACTAGAGTTTTGGAAAGCACTCTGAGGATTTTTAAAAAAGGGATACTAGTGTTGTAACATTCTGACAATTTGTACAGAATGGGAGGAATTTAAGAACCAAGATTGTTAAATTAGTTTGAGATTAAACTGTTTTAACACTATTGTAACTTTTGCAAGGAGTTTGGGATTTTAAAACTCTATTGTAACACCTTTGGGTTAAGAAAAGTGGTACTAGGTTAACTAAGAAGAGAAATAAATAGGTTATCAGGGATGTTTACTGATTTCTTTTGGGAAAAAAAATTCTAATTGGTTTTAATGTTGAATAATGCTAACAATTGTATTTTTATTTTGGATAGAGCTTTTGGAATGTGAGTGTTGGATTTTCTGTATAAGGTACTTTAAAGTTTTTTTTTTTTTTTATCAAATTTAACTGTTGGGATGTTAGTTGAGTTGTAATTACATTGGGGTTTTAAATGTGTCATATGTATGAGATTGGATTCTGAGAATTTGGGTAGAGAGTCAAAAGTGTAAAAAACATGGGATATTCATTTTGCTCTTGTTCTAAGGGAAATGAGATGTTTAAATAAGAATCTTAATGTTTAATGTATATGAACAATGCATGTTTAATTTTAAAGAAGTCAAGAATGTGGACTTCTCTCTTACTGAAGACAGCTGATTAGGGCTCTCAACAAATTGCAGTGGTGGGCCTTATTGTAAGGTAACTTAGTGATGAATAAGATGTTTTAATCAATTATGTGAGTCTTTTGTAACCGCAAGGATTATATTTGCAATATTTAGCTATCTATTGTGAATATGTTATTTAAATACTGTAATTTTAAAGCCTGGGATTAAGGTGATTGCTTTGAAGGGCAATAAGGAAAATCTGAAAAAGTATGACCTTTTCTAGCATAGATCTGTGAGTTCATGAATAATGTAATATTGGAAGGATTGATTTAAAAAAAATCTAGTAATTTGTGTGTTACTCTGCTACTCTTATTGCTGTTCTGTTGTAATGAAATGAATAACCCATGTTGGAAATTTAAAGCTGCCGAAGTTGTTTTAATGGTTTTAAAGAATTCTGAAAAGTAATTTTTATGTTAGGGGACAGCTGGGTGTCACAGTGGTTAGAGAGCTGGCCCTGGAGTCAGGAAACCTGAGTTCAGAGCAGGCCTCAGATACTTAGTGATTGTCTGGCTGTATGACCTTGGGCAAGTCACTTAACCCCAATTGCCTTGCCAAAACAAAAATAATCATTTGTATGCTGAGGATGGCTAGTAGGTAAACAAGTTTATAACTTATAGAAGTTTCTAGCTGTCTATGTGAATTGGGAATATTTTGGATCTATATATGTATATTCCAAAGCAGTGGTTGTTTGCTTTGAAGTAAAAGCACTATATAATGTAGGAAAGAGAAACACAAGATAATTTGATATTTCTCTATGCAATCTCCTGGACAAAGGAGGCATTTACTTGTTGTAAGATACAACAGACTAGAAGGAGGTTTCTCTAACCAAGGGGAATCTGATATACCATCTTTATATACAGATGGAGTAGACATGATTTCAGACAAAGGGATGTCTCTAGTAAGAGGTAGGACACAGGCCTGCAGGGCCAGTCACAGTTAGAATATCTGGTTTTAGGCAAAGACCCAGGGAGGATACTCAGAGCTTTAGGTAGGGGTTTCATTAATTGGGACTCCATTAAGATTATAATTGGAATTTAGTGAATTGTATTCACTGGAAGTTCTAACTAGGTAAAAGAATTATTTTAGATCACAGGATTTTTAATTGATTTTCTCTTATGTCAGATACCAGTATGGTCCACAAAAAAGAAATGCTACTGGGTAAATGTTATGTTCTTGGATCCAAGAAGTCAGTGGGTCAATGATGTCAGGTGACAGGGATGGGCAGCCGAAGGGGCGACTTCTCAGTATGGCTGAGGTTGGACCCCTTTGACTTGATTTCCCCAAAATGACATTTCGATAATATCTCACCTGGAAGAATAAATCTGGCTTAAGACATTTGACTTACCCACATGACCTGCCTGGACACTGACATTCAATACTTATTTCTGTAAAGGAATTTTCCTTTAATGTCCTGGATCTTTATTAGTTAGTTACTAAGCAAACCAAAAAGGTTTTAGGTGAATTGGATCTAATAACCAGAGATAGGTTAGGTGTCTGGCTCTGACACCTGCTATCAGCTACATGCTAAGGTAGGAATTAAGTTTGCTTAGTTTTTGTTTTAGAGGGGATATTTAGGTAAGGATAAGAATGGGAAATTTTTAGGATAATTACAGTTTCAAATTCTAGTTTAAGGAAAGGAATGTGAGTTAGATAAGTACACCAGGAAAAGGAAAATATGGGAATATTTGGAAAAAAAATAATTTTGGTTAAGGATGTTAGAGTCATTGTAATGGGAACAAAGGTTAAAATTGTTTTATTTTAAACCAGATGCTGGGTACTCTTAGAACAAAGATGACTGTTGAATGTATATGTTACAAGCTTGTGAGTTTGCTCATGTAGTAAAATACTAATGGAAGTTAAAAGTGTTAAAAGTGAAGTATGTGTGTGTGTCAATATAGCAGTAAGGCAAAATGTAAATTGTAATAAGCTCCAGAATCTCATTGTTTTGTGATGGAAGAGATGCGTTTTGAACTGAATTAAGATGTTAAGCAGTTTTTTTTTTTTTACCAGAAGACAAGCAGTCACCAGAGCTGGAGAGGATTTTTTGGAATAGATTCAGAGGATGCTGAAAGACATTTGGATGCCCCCAAGGGAGAAGAGAAGGAGAAGAGAGGAGAGACACTGAATCAGTTCCATCTCTACCATCTCTCACCTATGTGTACATTGTTTATCTGTAACTTCCCCTTGACTCCGTAAGGATGGCACCCCTACTTATGCCCTTCTCCTTATGGAAAGGAAGAGGGGAGGCAGGGTAAAAATGTTCTCCATTGAGAGAGAAAGAGAGATTAGTGGGTGGCAGTACCCCTGGGTCTGACCTAGATTCTCAGTCCCTGATCAGAGGTGCACAGTGGCACAGGATTCTGATCCAGAGGAGAGAAACACCAGTGGCATATGACTGAGTCAGTTCAGGGTGACTATTGTTTATAACTTGACTGGCCAGGATATTTACTTGGGAGGTAGAATATGTCTGAATATGTCCAGAAGCGGGGTGCATATATTCTGAATTGTACATCTTAGAGATAGGTGGCCTCAGACTCATGTGAGATTAATGATGGTACCTGGATCCTTTGTAAAGATGTGCAAACTGGGGCATTTATTAAGGGAAACTGATTATGAGTTAGTATGGACTTGCAAGGAAAGTGTGGAAATGGCCATTTGCAAAAAAAAATAATTTTGTTTTTTAGGTTTTTGCAAGGCAAATGGGGTTAAATGGCTTGCCCAAGGCCACACAACTAGGTAATTAAGTGTCTGTGACCAGATTTGAACCCAGATGCTCCTGACTACAGGGACAGTGCTTTATCCACTGAGCCACGTAGCCTCCCCTAAGAAAAGTAATTTAAGGAACATCACTGAGGGGTCCAGCCTCTGTGGGGTTCTTGGAACCTGACAGGAGGGATAGAGTCAGCTAAATGAGTTGAGTCAACAAGTGGGTATAGGCAGGAGCAGGTTGACTGTCAGCTGCTTGGATTTATTTTTATAGTTTCAGAATCATTTATGTTTCAAGCAAGCAAGCAAGCTGAGATCATTTCCTTGGTTACAAGAGTATACAATTTTCATCATCAACCATATAGTTCATATGGTTACAAGTTTTAATCATGTGATTACAAGTTTAAGTAATAATCATACAGTTAATTAATTTCTTATCCCTACTCAGACCAGGATGACCTTAACCTGTCTGTTACCATATTTATTACTACATTGTATAATTGTTAATTCATTTAGGGTTATTAATTAAGCAATTCTTTTAATGGAAAGTTTTTAAATATTTTTTGTGTAGGTAATGTTTTTTGATACACTTCCTTAACAGTCTGTAGTGAGGGTCTTTATTTTTGTCCACCCATCCGTTAACTCTGACAACAACCAATTTTTCTTTCTGGCCTAGTTGGTAGAAGCCACGGTTTCTGTGACGTTTTTGTTCTTTCCCGTGAAACTAAGGTCTGCTGGAGTTCACATATCGGTCACCTATACTAACTATTTTCTCACCATCTTTTTCATATATTCCTGTGTATGGTAAGGGGGGCAAAAACTATTAATTTCCTTGGAATTCTATCTTACTCATCTTGTATCTGTTTTCCCTGTATATATTCTGGCATCTCCTTGGAATTCCCAGTGTTGGGTTTTCCAGAGATTTCATAATGTTGAAGCCTTTTGTATGCCTCAGGGAGAGGCAGTCCTGTTAAATTTAGACAGAGTTTACAATCTGTTTTATTCAAGGAATTTTTCTGAAATCCTTCCTTTATAGTCTTTCCACTATTAGGGTGAGTAAATGTTGTAATCAATAATCAACCTATAAATATTGGTATGCATGAAATCCCTATATATATTGAAGAAGGAAATGTTGTTCCATCAGGCAGTGTGACTGCCTTGAGTCTTCTTGCTGCTACTGTGTCAAACAACTTAGAGACCCTGGCTCCTAACACATCACTAGGTATATTAACTATTCTTGGGGTTGATCCAATGGCACAAAATCAGGGATTTAGTTTGATAAATTTTGGAGCCAGGAAGACCTTTCTAAAGACTTTGGTATAAAAAAACTTGCAGTGGAAGTAGGTATAGCAACTTTGGAAATGTCCCTATTATCATGGTGATTATAGGGCTTATCTAAATGATTTGGGAGTTGTTATTTAAATTTAAGGGCCAACTCAGAATGTGAAGAAATCACATCAAAATAAAAGAGGAGGGATTGTGTAGATTAAAGTTTTGAGATTTCTTCAGTAAAATATTATAGATTGAATTTGGTTAACTGTGCCCCTCCTCCCTTGACAAAGCAAACTTCTGGGATATTGTTGAAGAGTCAACTGACTTATCTTATCTGTTGATGTCTGGAGAATCTTTCAGTTCCTGGGACTAAAGAGATGATCTGGTTTCAGTTTGAATTTTAAGTTCCTTTCCCTAGATTAGTTTGCTTTGTTTGAATTCTATGCCCCTTGGGGTGGTTAGGTGGCATAGTGGATAAAGCACTGGCCTTGGAGTCAGGAGTACCTGGGTTCAAATCCGGTCTCAGACACTTAATAATTATCTAGCTGTGTGGCCTTGGGCAAGCCACTTAACCCCATTTGCCTTGCAAAAAAAACCCTAAAAAACTAAATAAATCAATTCTATGCCCCTTTCCCTAGGGTAGTTCTCTTGTTTAGATTGTAAGACCACATTCCTCATTAAGGAGGGTGGGTCAGTTGAGGGTGGGAAATCAAGTTAGGATAAATGATTCTTGGGCCTTTTGTTTTTGCCTCAATCTCTCTGATTGTGGCCTGTTTCTTGAGAAACGAATAAAGCCTTCTCTTCATACCTTGAGAGATCTCTGAAATTTATTTAAGTGGCGTTTGTCCTACACACAGGCATAGGGGCTTAATATTTGTTAAATTATATTGGAAAAATAATTGAATTGAGTACTTTTAGAGGAAACTTGTAGGAATTCCTATTGTCCTCGGCTGAGTCATTCCTTTATGCTCCCTTTATCCTTCTTTCCACCTCTACCCAAATTGAGGGGGGGCTATCACCAATTTTCTTGACCTATGTCCTATTACTGGATTCTGATAACTCTAGAGGAGAGAATGAGACTAATGACTCTGAACATCTTTGCCTCACTTAAATCCAATTCATTTGCAAGTTAAATATCATCCTGCTGATGTCTTTAGTTCACTTTGAGAAGGAAGGATGAACAACAACACTGAAGAGGAAATCATGTGGCCTTTTAGTGATGACAGAAAATCTAACCCTAGGCATATCTACATCAAAGATCTATGATTTTTTTTTTAAAAGCACCATATTTCCTCATGTATAAGACTCGCCTTAATTTTGGGGCCCAAAATTTGAAAAAAAAATGTATTACATAATGTAGAGGGCTAGCCCCAGGGAATGATATTCACATATCCTTGGTGATGTTCTTCATCAAAGGTATGTATGGATGATTGCTCATTGTATGGATCCCTTGGCTCACCAGTGAACCCTGACCTAGGATAATCTGTGGCTCCAGGATGGTTGTAAAAGGTTTCTTTGTTAGAGAAGCATGCATTTTTCTAAGAACAAATATTGTAAATTTACCCAGGAACTTGTAAAACTGGGTCTCTTTTATAACCAGTTAATCCTGAGGTAAGTTTCTGCTATAAAAAGTCTGAGTTTCCAAAAATAAAGTTGATAGATTTTCACTTCCCAACCTTTCGTGTTTGGATACGTTTGTCTACCCGGCTTGACTCTGGGAAATTCATGTCCAGACCCACACCAGAGCTATTGTGGGCAACAGCTGGTGCCTGAATGGACTGATGGACAGATGGGCGGACAGCCGGACCTGGACGGGAATCAATCTTGAAAGGAAAGATAAAGTCTGGATATCTGCGGGTCAGAAGAGTGCTCATAAAGGGACAGCAGGCAATTAAGGTAAGTAATTTTTTCATCAGGTCTAAAGCAGAGAGCATTAAAGTGGGACAGGAACAGTCCAAGGATAGAGGACAATATTTGAAAGTACTAAAGCAGATAGTTAAAGAAAGAGGCTTGTTAAGAATAACAAAAAATACAAGTGGAAGAATTTGTTGAATGTGTACAAAAATGTTGTCCTTGGTTTCCAGAAGAAGGAGTATTAAAGTATTGAAAAATGGGAAACTGTGGGGAAACTGATGAGTGAACATTTTAAACAGGAAGGTCAGAAGGCATTTCCTATAGGAGTCTTTTCATTGTGGAATATTTTAAAAATCTGTCTGACTCCCCCTGGAGATGTTCCTTTGGCTCAGAGGATATTAAAAGTTGATGTAGATGTTCAAACTATTCAGCAGGAAGATAAGAGTAAAAAAGAGTGGTGGCTTTTACCTCCAAAGCCACCTTCAGACCCTGGCCTGTATGGGGTGGCTGCAGGTGTGGAGGCCAAGGCCGCAGGGAAATACCTTCCCAGGAGAATCCTCCTCCTGGCTCCGGCTTTAGGAACTTGTACTGGAGGGTCTCCGGCTGCTGCTCCTGGGCTTCTGGAGGTAGTAGCTCCCCGGCCAGTTTCATCTCCTTTTAATGCTAATAACCCTTCTGCTCCTTTACGGTCTAAAGAAGAAAATGTTACCAAAGATAAGGGGAATGTGAATATTGTTCAAATAGTGCTCAAAAAGCAATAGATAAGGGAGAGAAGATTCCATGGGACATGAGTCATTGTTCAAACCTGGTCCAAGGATTCCAGGGATTGTTTTGAGAGAATACAATAATTTAGATGTTAAAACATTTTGAGAATTAAAATCAGCAGCAAGCACATATGATAACACCAGTTCATATGTTATGAATAAAATAGAAATATTAGGTAGACAAATGTTAGCCCCAGAAGATTGGACCACAATAGCAAAAATTGCTCTTACACCAGGAGATTACTTACTATGGAAAACTGAATTTTTTGAGGATTATACTAGTCAGGCTAAAAGAAATGAAGCAGCAGGGTTAAGACTAACATTTGAAATGTTCTCTAGCACTGGTCCATGGGCAGGAGTAAATAATCAAATTGGGTATAGTTTACAGGCACATGAACAGGCATGGTTAAAACTGCCTGAAAAAGGAGGAGGCAATGGGTGTGAGAGATAAGACAGCTTGTTTGCCCATGGTTAGCCTGACTAGTATAATTCTCAACAAATTTAGATATCTAACACTTCTTGATTTTAACTATAAATAACTATACCTTTTTAGAAGGCAAACAGTCACTCAAAATCCCTCAGCCTAATTGAAATAATCCTTGTCCCCTTTCAGCTTAGAGTAAAGGAAATAACTTCAACAGCCCTAAATCTTTTCTGGGAGGGGAAGTCTCTCTTTTTTTTATAAATCCTCAATCATTCCATTTTTTGATAATCAAATTACATATTTTAAAATGAACCTGATTATCTTGTCTTTTTGAAATTAAACAGCATTTTAAAAAATTTAACATTTTATTTTACATTATCAAGTCTTCATGAAACAATTCTCTCTCTCTCTCTCTCTCTCTCATCTAGTGCTTTTTCTTAATTCCTCTCTCAGTTAACATCAAGAGTCTGAAGCCAAATTTGAACTCCCCTGAGTTTCCTGGCTTTAGATTCAGTACTCTATCCATGATGTTATCTAGCTGCCCTATAGGGATTAATTTTTTCTAAGAGGAGATAGAGATGTCCCTATGGGCCAGTTGGCACCTGCTTCTTTTGATGAAACTGAGAAGGTAAGGAAGATATTATGTACTAAAGCTGAGATAAGATAATAATATGCAACAGACTTTGTTGCATATCTTTGCTATATTAAGGTAAATTTCCTTTTTGTCAATTGTTCAAATGATTTATGAGAGCTACATTTTTGTTCCAAAATCAAAATTGAATTAAGAGAGTACTGATATTAGTCCCACCCCTTCCATTTGGTAAAGTCAAGGGAATGGATCTAGTTGCCTTGTGCTTCACATCATGGTTGAGTTTACGGAACAGTACTACAAAATCTAGAGGGTAGGGTGATCAGATGACTGGATACCTCTTGGTGGTTCCCTGTTTTTGGAGAAAACTTTTGGTTTTATGTGAGCAATCCTCTCAAATGGAACAGGGAGCAAAAAAATTGATCCAGTGGATACTGGAGAAGGCTCACATTGAGAATGTCTCATCCCGAATTCCCTGGTTATTTTGCTGCATATTATGCTACATGCTGCATAAATTAGACCAACAGCATAATAATACTAAAAGCAAATTGGCAAGAATATTTGGTGACTAAAAAGCAGAGTTCATGGCTTTTAAGGACCATAAATTGAAGGCAAAGGGGATAACCAATGGAGCTGGTGATTCTATAGGCAAAAGGAGCTCTTTTGAAAGGTTGGGGACCAACAGTTCAAGCTATGGGTCTGGGAAGGGAAATAAAATTTCCAACCCAGAGTTACACAGTATCCCACTGAAATCAGAGTCATAAAACAGGAGAATGACAGTGGAAGTGAGCAAGAGACTTGAGAATTACACCTGTGATAAGACCCTTGTACTACATCTCAGAGAGTGACTTTCTCCACTGAAGGAACAGGTGAGGGTGGTAGCTTTTACTATAAAATAACTTTCTAAGTTACAAGAGAGATTCACACAGCAACTAGGTTTTTGAGAACATAACCTTGATGAAGCTCCAACAGACTTTCTCTGCAGTGAAATTTCATAGTCTTAGGTGTCTTTCTCTAGTTGACTTCAACAGAACTCCTCTTTGTTCCTTTTTAGCTGGCTGAGAGGGGAGTAACTTGTATCTTGGTCTTCTAATTTGCTTATAGTATTGTTTCTTTATGTCTATGTCCTGTAACCATTTGGATCTTATCTTGGTAAAGGGTGTGAGGTGTTGGTGTAATTTAAGTTTCTTCTATACTAACTTCCAATTTTCCCAGCAATTTTTATCAAAGAGGGAGTTTTTATCCCAATGACCAGACTCTTTGGGTTTATCAAACAGCACATTACTATAATCATCTCCTGCTTTTACACCTAGTCTATTCCACTGGTCCACCACTTTATTTCTTAGCCAATACCAAACAGTTTTGATGACTGACTGATGCTTTATAATATAATTTTGGATCGGGTAGTGCTAAGCCACCTTCTTTTGCACTTTTTTTCATTAAGCTCCTGGCAATTCTTGACTTTTTATTTCTCCATATGAATTTACTTACAATTTTTTCTAACTCATTAAAGTAATTTTTTGGAATTTTGATTGGTAGGGCACTAAACAGATAGTTTAGTTTTGGTAGAATTGTCATTTTTACTGTATTAGCTCTCCCTATCCATGAGCTGTTGATATTTGCCCAGTTATTTAAATCTAATTTAATTTGTGTGAGAAGTGTTTTATAATTGTTTTCAAAAAGATTCTGAGTCTGTCTTGGCAAATAGACTCCCAAATATTTTATACTGTCTGAGGTTACTTTGAATGGGATTTCTCTTTCTAGCTCTTCCTGCTGTTTCTTGCTAGACATATATAGGAAAGTTGAGGATTTATGGGGGTTTATTATATAACCTGCAACTTTGCTAAAATTGCTAATTGTTTCCAGTAGTTTTTTAGATGATTTCTTGGGATTCTCTAGGTAGACCATCATGTCATCTGTGAAGAGTGAGAGTTTTGTCTCTTCCTTCCCAATTCTAATTCCTTCAATTTCTTTTTCTTCTCTAATTGCTGATGCTAACATTTCTAATACAATATTGAATAGTAGTGGTGATAATGGGCACCCTTGTTTGACCCCTGATCTTATTGGGAATGCCTCTAGCCTCTCCCCATTGAGTATAATGCTTGTTGATGGTTTCAGATAGATACTGCTAATTATTTTAAGGAACCGTCCATTTATTCCTATACTCTCTAGTGTTTTTAATAGGAATGAATGCTGTATTTTGTCAAAAGCTTTTTCAGCATCTATTGATATGATCATATGATTTCTGATAGGTTTGTGGTTGATATAATTGAGTATACTAACAGTTTTCCTAATATTGAACCAACCTTGCATTCCTAGAATAAATCCTACTTGATCATAATGTATTATCCTAGTGATGACTTGTTGTAGTCATTTTGCCAAGATTTCATTTAGGATTTTTGCATTTATATTAATCAGGGAAATAGGTCTATAATTTTCTTTCTCTGTTTTAACTCTTCCTGGTTTAGGTAACAGTACCATATTGGTTTCATAGAAAGAGTTAGGCAGAGTTCCATCTTTCCCTATTTTTCCAAAGAGTTTATATAGGATTGGAACCAATTGTTCCTTAATTGTTTGGTAGAATTCACTTGTGAATCCATCAGGCCCTGGAGATTTTTTTTTAGGGAGTTCAGTAATGGCTTGTTGAATTTCTTTTTCTGAGATAGGGTTGTTTAGGTATTTAATCTTTTCTTCATTTAACCTGGGCAACTTATATTTTTGTAAATATTCATCCATTTCACTTAGATTATCAAATTTATTGGCATAGAGTTGGGCAAAATAATTTTGAATTATTACTTTAATTTGCTCCTCATTGATGGTGAGTTCACCTTTTGCATTTATGATACTTGCTATTTGGTTTTCTTCTTTCTTTTTTTTAATCAAATTGACCAGAGGTTTATCAATTTTATTGGTTTTTTCATAATACCAACTTTTGGTTTTATTTATTAATTCAATAGTTTTTTTGCTTTCAATTTTATTAATTTCTCCTTTAATTTTTAAAATTTCTAATTTGGTACTTAATTGGGGATTTTTGATTTGTTCTTTCTCTAAATTTTTTAGTTGCATGTTTAGTTCATTGATTTCCTCTTTCTCCAATTTATTCATATAAGCATTTAGCTATAATATATCCCCTGAGAGTTGCTTTGAATGAATCCCATAGGTTTTGGTATGTTGTTTCATTATTATCATTATCTAGGATAAAATGGTTAATTCTTTCTATAATTTGTTTTTCGGTCCACTCATTTTTTTAAAATGAGGTTATTCAGTTTCCAATTTGTTCTGGGTCTATATCTCCTTGGCCCAGTATTGCATATGACTTTTATTGCATTGTGATATGAGAAAGATGTATTCACTATTTCTGCCTTTCTGCAGCTGAGCATTAGGTTTTTATGTCCTAGTACATGGTCAATTTTTGTATAAGTTCCATGTACTGCAGAGAAAAAAGGTATATTCCTTTCTATCCCCATTCAGTTTCCTCCATAAATCTACCATATCTAATTTTTCTAACAATCTATTTACCTCCCTATTTCTTTCTTGTTTGTTTTATGATTCGATTTATCTAGATCTGATAGCGGGAGGTTGAGGTCTCTCTAGTAAGAGTTTTGCTGTCTATGTCTTCTTGTAATTCTTTCAGCTTCTCCTCTAAGAATTTGGATGCTGTCCCACTGGGTGCATATACATTCAATATTGAAATGACTTTATTGTCTATGGTACCTTTTAGGAGGATATAGTTTCCTTCCTTATCTCTTTTAACGCTATCTATTTTTGCTGCTGCTTTGTCTGAGATAAGGATTGCTACCCCTGCTTTTTTTATTTCAGCTGAAGCAAAATATATTTTGCTCCAACCTTTTACCTTTACTCTATATGTATCTCTCTGCTTCAAATGAGTTCCTTGTAAGCAGCATATTGTAGGATTCTGGTTTTTAAACCACTCTGTTATTTGCTTATGTTTTAAGGGAGAGTTCATCCCATTCACATTCAAGGTTATGATTACTAATTCTTTATAGCCCTCTGTGCTATCTTCCCTCTGTTTGCATTTTTCCCCCTTTCCCCCCTTTTATCCATATTCCCCAGTCTTTTGTTTCTGAAAACCACCCCCTTCAGTATGTTTGCCCTTCTATATCACACCCTCCCCTTTCTTTCCCCTTTACCTTTTTCCCTTTTCCCTTTCCTTCCTTTTATTATTTCCCCTTATTTCCCCCACTCCCCTTCCCTTTATCCATCCCCCCTCCCCTTTTCCCCTTTTAATACTTGAAAGGTTAAATGTTTCAAGTAAAAAAAGCAGGAGTAGCAATCCTTATCTCAGACAAAGCAGCAGCAAAAATAGATAGCGTTAAAAGAGATAAGGAAGGAAACTATATCCTTCTAAAAGGTACCATAGAAAATAAAGTCATTTCAATATTGAATGTATATGCACCCAGTAGGACAGCACCCAAATTCTTAGAGGAGAAGCTGAAAGAATTACAAGAAGACATAGCAAAACTCTTACTAGTGAGAGACCTCAACCTCCCGCTATGAGATGTAGATAAATCAAATCATAAAACAAACAAGAAAGAAATTAGGGAGGTAAATAGATTGTTAGAAAAATTAGATATGGTAGATTTATGGAGGAAACTGAATGGGGATAGAAAGGAATATACCTTTTTTCTCTGCAGTACATGGAACTTATACAAAAATTGACCATGTACTAGGACATAAAAACCTAATGCTCAGCTGCAGAAAGGCAGAAATAGTGAATACATCTTTCTCATATCACAATGCAATAAAAGTCATATGCAATACTGGGCCAAGGAGATATAGACCCAGAACAAATTGGAAACTGAATAACCTCATTTTAAAAAATGAGTGGGCTGAAAAACAAATTATAGAAAGAATTAACCATTTTATCCTAGATAATGATAATAATGAAACAACATACCAAAACCTATGGGATTCATTCAAAGCAACTCTCAGGGGATATATTATAGCTCTAAATTCTTATATGAATAAATTGGAGAAAGAGGAAATCAATGAACTAAACATGCAACTAAAAAAATTAGAGAAAGAACAAATCAAAAATCCCCAAATACCAAATTAGAAATTTTAAAAATTAAAGGAGAAATTAATAAAATTGAAAGCAAAAAACTATTGAATTAATAAATAAAACCAAAAGTTAGTATTATGAAAAAACCAATAAAATTGATAAACCTCTGGTCAATTTGATTAGAAAAAAGAAAGAAGAAAACCAAATTGCTAGTATTATAAATGAAAAAAGGTGAACTCACCATCAATGAGGAGCAAATTAAAGTAATAATTCAAAATTATTTTGCCCAACTCTATGCCAATAAATTTGATAATCTAAGTGAAATGGATGAATATTTACAAAAATATAAGTTGCCCAGGTTAAATGAAGACGAGATTAAATACCTAAACAACCCTATCTCAGAAAAAGAAATTCAACAAGCCATTACTGAACTCCCTAAAAAAAAATCTCCAGGGCCTGATGAATTCACAAGTGAATTCTACCAAACAATTAAGGAACAATTGGTTCCAATCTTATATAAACTCTTTGGAAAAATAGGGAAAGATGGAACTCTGCCTAACTCTTTCTATGAAACCAATATGGTACTGTTACCTAAACCAGGAAGAGTTAAAACAGAGAAAGAAAATTATAGACCTATTTCCCTGATTAATATAAATGCAAAAATCCTAAATGAAATCTTAGCAAAATGACTACAACAAGTCATCACTAGGATAATACATTATGGTCAAGTAGGATTTATTCTAGGAATGCAAGGTTGGTTCAATATTAGGAAAACTGTTAGTATACTCAATTATATCAACCACAAACCTATCAGAAATCATATGATCATATCAATAGATGCTGAAAAAGCTTTTGACAAAATACAGCATTCATTCCTATTAAAAACACTAGAGAGTATAGGAATAAATGGACGGTTCCTTAAAATAATTAGCAGTATCTATCTGAAACCATCAACAAGCATTATACTCAATGGGGAGAGGCTAGAGGCATTCCCAATAAGATCAGGGGTCAAACAAGGGTGCCCATTATCACCACTACTATTCAATATTGTATTAGAAATGTTAGCATCAGCAATTAGAGAAGAAAAAGAAATTGAAGGAATTAGAATTGGGAAGGAAGAGACAAAACTCTCACTCTTCACAGATGACATGATGGTCTACCTAGAGAATCCCAAGAAATCATCTAAAAAACTACTGGAAACAATTAGCAATTTTAGCAAAGTTGCAGGTTATAAAATAAACCCCCATAAATCCTCAACTTTCCTATATATGTCTAGCAAGAAACAGCAGGAAGAGCTAGAAAGAGAAATCCCATTCAAAGTAACCTCAGACAGTGCAAAATATTTGCCAAGACAGACTCAGAATCTTTTTGAAAACAATTATAAAACACTTCTCATACAAATTAAATACCCTTTGACGCAGCAATACCACTACTGGGTCTATACCCTGAAGAGATGAGGAAAAAGGGTAAAAATATTACTTGTACAATTCTACTTTTGAAAGAGCTTTCCATTTGACCAATTGAGGTTGGAGAGAATTAATTTCTTTTTGCATTTGGTCATTTGAGGATCTGAGAGAATTATTCTCATTTTATAATTGGCCAATTTATGATCTGAGAGATTTATTCTCCTTTTTTGTTTGTCCAATTGTACTTTCTAAGGTTTTGTTTTCTTGTTGCAAGGTATTAATTGTCTCTCTCAAATTTTTAAGCTCCTTCCTTATTTCTTCAAGGAAGTCTTTCTGTGCTGGAGACCAGATTGTATTCTCCTCTGAGTTTCCAGGTCTCTCTGAGTTGGGGTCTTTCCCTTTCAGGAATCTTTCTAAGGATCCACCTTTCCCTTGACCCTTCTTCATTATGCTAAGACTTTGAGTTGGGGGGGGCCTGGTTCACCTGGGCTTGGGATCGCTAAAGGCTTAACTGAGTGCAGTTTCTCTGTCTGGCCTGTAGGAGGTGCTGGTTGCCCTCTCTGGAGTGTCTGTGACCTTGGGAGGCCTTCTCCCTTTGCCCGAAGGGAGGAGTTGGAACTATTGAATTCTTTTGCCTTCAATCAATGGTGGGCTTTACCCTGGCCTGAGGTCATTCCTCAACTGGGCTGGTTTTTTGGCTCACACACCTGGGCCTGAGGCAGAAGTAGTTTGCAATTGTTTCTTTGGAAGGAGGCCTCAGTGCAATGGAGGCGTGGATTCAGAGTTTCTCAGACCTGAGGAGCCCGTCCGCAGCTCTCTTGCACCAGACCTCTCCCCGCAGCCCCGTCCCCAAGCTCCAGGGGGACAGCACCAACACCAGCACCTCTGCTTCCCCGCGGACCCAAGCCCCCTTTGTACAGCCCCACTGCTGATCCAGCAGGTCCGGCTCTCAGGACTCAAGCCCCCTTTGTACAGCCCCACCACTGATCCAGCAGGTCCTGCTCTCAGGCCCTTAGACTCCCGGTTCCAATTCAGCTGTTAATCTGGCTGATCCGGGGCTGATCCTGCCTCTGAGCCCAGACTCACCCGCCCTAATTCTACCAAAGCTGCAGTGGGAGACAAATCCTGAGGTAGATGTTCTTTCTCCTGGCTTTTCTTTCTGGTTTTTTTTGAGTCGGATTTCTTTTAAGAGGTTTGTTTCATGTGATAGATGGGGAAGAGATCAGGAGAATTTAGAACTGTGCCTGTCTTCTCTCCACCATCTTGGCTGGAAGTCTCTTACCTGTTTATTGGTTCCAATCTCCAGGAAGATGTATCTGGTAAAGATGGACTGCTTGTTAGATATTGATTCAAGTTTGTTTCTTTTGTTCCACTATCATGCACAGAATAACCTAGGTCACAAAATCCTGGCTTCGTCAGAGAGCTCTATATATCCTAGAGAAGTTTCCCAGGTCTCCCTTAATTGGCAGATCCTTTTTTCCTCAGATGGTTTGGAGAATTATTTCCAATTAAGATCTTAGGGGAACATGGAGTGGAATTGTTGGGAGGTGCCCTGCTTTCTAGTAACATGGGGGAATACAAAACTGCCACTGCATAATTACAGTAATTGCAAATTTTACATATAGGGAATGAGATCTCTTAGCCTACTTGGTGGCAATTCCAAGCTCCTGGAAAAAAGATGTACAATTCTTACCAAGCTCCTGTGGAAGGAGGGTCAGAGTTTCAACAGAGGTCTCTAAAGGGGAAAAGATTGGATTTCATCCCCTGATAAGGCCCTCAAGAGGAGTGAGGTTTTGGTAGATGGTCTAGGGAACCCTGGGTAGGACAAGAGACTGCAAAAAGCTTGTGACCTCTTGGTTACTATACTATAGATGACCTAGATTTTTGATAAATAATTGATGACCCTGTTAGAAGAGCCCTGATGTTCTTGGAGCTTCTCCTGCTCATCATCAACCCCTCATATTAGAAAAAGCAATCTGAGTCTGTCTTGGAGATGTTGTCGTATGTGCTGAAACTCCTGTTCTGTGTGCTTGCTTTGTTCATCATCACCAACTTACAGTGGAAGCTCTACTGTGAACTGCAAAGATTTGGCATCACATGGATCTGACCATGAGACTTGAAACTCTTTCTGAAGTGAAAAGGAAAGATCTCTAGTTTTTGTTCTCTCCATATTTTTTGCCTTTGTTTTTTCCTTTTTTTCTTTTTCACTTTTTCTGTCTATACTGTTTCCACAGGACTCTCCAATTATAAAAAGAAACATGGGGTGGTATATGATGGGCTGCCATATCTTCCCTTCCCTCCCAACATCAGATAGGTTCTGACTTCTCTTCCATCCTCCAACAAGAATTAGTTTTCTTTACAAGGAGACAAAGCTACCCCTAGGACCTGATTAGCTCCAGCTTCTCTATATAACTTTCTAGTTGCCTAAGGACATTAAAAACCAAACTACATAAAGTTTTGATGAATGCCTAAGACCATACAAGTCACTATATCCTGATCACCAGACTAATTTCCATAAGGAGGTGAGGGAGCTCAAATCTACCAAAGGTGACCCTAAGTGCTGCTGTATCCTTGCTATTTTAGGGCAAAGTCAAACTCTTAGTTCAATGAGTTATGAGTGTCTCATTTCATCCCCCAAAGCAAATTTAAATTCTGAGAGTGCTGGCATTAGGTCTACCTCTTACAGTGAAAGACAGGATTTAAATATAGCACTCTATCCACTATAGTATTGTAGCCTCAGTTAATGGACTCTACCTTACAAATGAGCAAAGATTATAAACCCAAATGTATTGCATTATATTATTATATTATTACATTACATTATATTATATTGTATTGTATGTACTTTATAAAAACAGAAAACTTCACAGTCTACCTTTGTTTGAATCAGGTCCTGTCTTCCAGTGGCTCTTTCAATAAGGACAAAAGAAAAGGGACAGGTAACAATCATTTATTAATCTATATGTAAGATTATGTCCTAAGCATTTTATCAACATTATCTCATTTGGTTCTCACAACCACTTTGAGAGTTAAGTGTCATTATTATTCCCATTTTTCAGTTTGGGGTAACTGAGGCAGATAGAGATGGAGTTACTTGCTCTGAGTCACAAAGTCAGTGTCTGAGGCTGGATTGGAATTCAGATTTTCGTGATTTTTTTTGACTTTTCTATTCACTTTCTCCCTTTGCTTCTTCTAAAGGCAGGTGATGGTAATGAACTCACTGGACTATTTTTGTAGAGCTCAAATAACTGCAGATCAGAGACTGATATGTACAAACTCAGAGAATATTAAAAGAGGAAGGAAACATTATCCTCATTTTATAGCTAAGAAAACAAAGTCTAGAATGTGTGATTTTCCTGGTCATCTTATTTAGTAGGGACTCAAGTCAGATCTTTTAATTTCCAGTCACTTACTAAGTTACACCATGTTTTTCTATGCTAGATTTTTGAAGTAGTAAAGTAGCTGGAAGGCAAGAAAATAGGGAGAAGGAAGATCAAGAAATGTGAATGAATAATTCAGAGGGAGATGGAACAAGGAGGAGAGAGAATGTTTGGATTCAGAGTAAGGTGGAAGAAGGTAAGGATTTCAGAAAAATTTACACATGGAAGAAGAATTTGGATTTATTCTGTTGTGCCCCACAGGATTAGAATTAGGATTGGTAAAGTGTAAGACAAATGAGGTGAAATTAGTTTGAGACAATTTCCGGAAAACTCCTAAATAATTAAAACTGTCACACAAGGGTTAATGGGATGGACTGCCTTCTGGGTTACTGAGTCTCAAACAAATTGAGTCTCTTACACATTGAGAAGGCAAGAAATATGCAAAACATATTTCTACATTAGTCAGGTTGTTAATAATAATAATAATAATAATAATAATGAAATGGAGTCCAGGTTGAAAAGGATGCCCTACAAGGAAGTTCTACTTCAGTCTGGACCTGAATCTCTCATTTTAAGAAACACAGTAAGGAGCAATCCAAAGGAGTCATATGTATGATCAGTCGATCAGAGGGTGGGAAGATGAGTTGCCTGTTGTCTTTTTTGTTAAGAACCAGTCTTGGGACTTGTTTCCAAAACAATCTCTATCCTTATCTCTTAGCACTCTACCATCCTAGAAGTTCTACTCTGCTAGCTTCTAACATTGCCTTGTTTTGAGACTAGTGATGGCCTTTCAGGGTAGATAAAACTACTAGATGGTACCCACAGCAGCCACTGAATAGGTGCGTTTAGAAAAGTCCCAACCCCTATTCCCTGACTCCAGTCATTTCCTAAGTGAAGTAGCACATTAAGAGTGTGGGTTCTGCTATTCTGGGCAGTGACCAATGAGTTGTCGAATAAGCTCAAGCATTAGAGATATACATTATCTTTTCTAGGTGCTGCCATACTTGTAATTATGTTGTTGGCATCTTTGGATTCTAGTCCCTCTCATTCACATATCCAATCTATTACTAGATCTTTTAATTTCTGTTTCCATGACATTTCTTGCCTATGACATTTGGTCTCTTTTCCTAACTCACATGGCCACCATCTTAGTTCATTCCCTCATCACCTCTTATATGGATTATTATAAAAACCTCCTAAATTATCTCCCTGCCTCAGACCTTTTTTCTCTCCATTCTTTCCTTCATACAGCCACCTTTAAAAATTATTATTTCTCTAACTAATAACTAGTTATCGAATCAAGACTATGGTTTTTCCTCTTTTTTTTCTTCCTCAAAAATCATTCTGAAGCTTTTCAGGCAACATTTGAAATGTAGGGCTGAGGTAAAACTCAGATCTGTTCAAAAAGGTAAAGAAATTTTAGTTTAGGTGAATTAATGGACTCAGGCCCATTGTGTTTTTACTCAGACAGTTTTGAGAAATTGTGGATTTTCCTTTTGTCAGATGGGTGAAATGAATATAGATAAGTCTCTGATAAAGACTGAGTGATCAGAGTCAATATTCCAGACCCTGATTATATTAGATCCACCTATTATAATACTTATTCTATTATTAATTGTTTTTTTTTTTGTTTTGGCAAGGCAATGGATTTAAGTGACTTGCCCAAGGTTACACAAGATAGGTAATTATTAAGTGTCTGAGGCTCGATTTGAACTCAGGTCCTCCTGACTCCCGGACAGGTGCTCTATCCATTGTTACACCTAGCTGCCTCTCTTATTAATTGTTTACCAGTGTTGATTTCTACCCCCCTCCCCAGGAACACTCAATCTTCCAAGGGTATATAAACATTTAGTGGATCCTATGAGAAGTCTGGCATTCAAACTCATCACTAACTCCTTTTTATTAATTATATACTAGCACGATTAACAAAATGATTTATTACCCAGAAACTGTCTCTTGAACTTTTAAACTATCACACAAAAATGTCTTAATTAGGTTTGTGTCACTTCCCTACTCAATAAATTCCAGTAGCTTCATAGATACTAAGAACAAATATTATTTCAACATTATCTCATCTTTTTAAAAAAGTTTTGAACTTAAGACATAACACAAACATTTCCATAATAAAATAAGATAGAAAAAAGGATTGTACATGAAACTGCACATCTATTATACTTACCCTTTTAAATAGTCATTATCATGTTACTTTCTTTTCTTGCCTTCCCTCACTCCACCAATCCTAGAGATGACTATGAGATCTTATTCTTTTAAAATGTCTATTTTTGTGTATTTTTTTCTAATACCTAATTATTATCATAGTAGAAAGAACTGGGACTGGACCAGAGATTTTATTGATATAGGAAAATTCTAGATGACAAATATCCTCTACCAATTTAGAGAGTTTTCTTAAGGGTATTGAGAGTGTGTCAAACTCCAATAGAAAGAGGGATCATTCAACCTTACATAAAGGTCCCTGGCTAAATGTTGACTTAAGAACCACATGTTTATGTTCTATTGTATTTTTATTTATTTTATTCACTATTTCCCAATGATATATTAATTTGTTTCATTAATTAGTTAATTTATGAAGGACAAAATATTATTATTAGTTATCTTTTCCACATTGTGAGGGTTAGAGACGCAGCACCCTGGAGATATGGAAAATTCACTTAAAATTCTTTATTCTTCCTTTTATACTGGAGAAGTCTGAATTATCATAGTATTAAATGATAAAATATGTTGATATTGTATAATATTGTACATATATTTTATGCATTTCTGAGTTTCTGAACTTTTTTCTGTGTCATTTGCCCGACTTTTGTGTATCATCTGTGTGTTTCACAAAACTCTCCCCAGATTTCTATTGGATTTCTTATGCTGACCCAGGAGAAACAACAATGGGAAAAACCACGATGTGGAAGGGATAACTGCTTTTCATCACATTAACATACACATACATTTATACACAGTGATTATAGACATGTTTGAGGTTCTTGACTGGAATTCTTTTTTTCTTTACTAGTAGAAGTGCATGATTTAAAAAAAAAAGTTTTGAGTTCATTGCCAGGGTGGATAGTGGGTTGGTCTTGAGTCTGAAAAGCTGGGCACAAATATTACCTCTAACACATACTAGCTGTGTGACCACCAGAGAGAACATTAATCTCTTAGCAACCCCAGGTGATTTTCTCTAAGACATTAAGTTGCAGCATCAATGAAGGAACTTTCTTTCCACACTTGGAAAGTAGTAGTACTTACCTCGTGGGTTTTTTGTGATGATCAAATTAGATAGTGTATAAAATACATTTTGTTCTTTTTTGAAATATAATATTCTCAGCTATTATCATTATTATACAAATGAAATTGTGTGTGTGTGTGTGTGTGTGAGAGAGAGAGAGAGAGATGAGAGAGAGAGAGAGAGAGAGAGAGAGAGAGAGAGAGAGAGAGAGAGAGAGAGAGAGGTGGGATTCATAATTAGTGGAAAGACCCTAGACTTAGGGTTCAAAGACCTAGTTCTATCTACCAGTACACCAGTGAATGACTTAGCTATTCTCAGCAATAAAATGATCCAAGACAACTATGAAAGACTCATAATGAAAAATGCTATCCATGCCAGAGAAAGAACGGGTGGTGCCTGAATACAGATTGAAGCATAGCTTTTCTTATTTCTCTTGAGGATTTTGTTTTTGGTCTGTATTTTCTTTCATAATATGATTATTATAGAAACATTTTATGTGACTACACATGTAAAATCTATATTCAATTGCTTGCCTTCTCATGAGGTGGCCTGGGAAGGATGAGAAAGGATGATAAATTGAAACTCAAAAGTTTCTAAAATGGATATTGAAAATTATTTTTGCATGTAACTCAGGAAATATAAAAGCTAAATATTACTAAAAATAATAAATCCAAGTCTAGGCTATGCGACCTTATCTAACTGTGTAACCTTAGGTAAATCACTCAATCTTTTGGAAAGGAAAGGTAAGACTAAAGGGAAGAGAGACTTGGCATTTTGAGTCATCACTTTCTTCTTTCCTGGGAATGAAGCATCCAAAAGCATCCAGCTGCTTCTATTGGTATCCCAAATAAAGAAAAGTACAGACCAGGAATTCATTCTCATTTCTTTAATTCTACCATATGTACCTCTCTTACTTCATCAGAGTTATAAACTATCCTTTTAAAAATATTATCCTCTAACCCAGTTGTCAGATGTCTCTCCTTCCTCCCAGAAAAACTTATTTTGATGGGGGGGGGGGGGTTTGAAGAAACTTAATAACTCTTCAGTCTGGGGATCCCAAGAAGGGAAAGACCTCATGTTACCTAGGATGAGTATTACCTCAGAAACAATTATACTGACAGAAGTGTTAGCTTTTGTATCAAAAGACCAGACTTCAAATCTTATCTTTATAAGTTATATAAACATTTCACCTCTCTGGGTCTCAGTTTCTTTATCTGTATGTAATAGATTCTGTATTCTTTCTTGTCACAGGGAATGGCTAACTCCATCCTTTCTATTTCTTTAGAAGAACAGATTAAGAGCTGGAAGAGATCTTGTAATTTACTGAATCTAAGCCCCTCATTTTTTACAGATAAGGAAAAATAACAACACTAAAGGGATTGTGGCTCTGAGATATTAAATGATCTGTACATATTTTATTAATCTATTATCCATAATTTTATTTTGATGCTAGAAAAGATGTTTATCTAAATGAACCAGCAACTCATTATGCAAGAGGGGGATATTAGCAAGTCTCATCTGGAATAGTGATAAGATTTAAACTAGTTCCAGGTGGATATTTTGATTGTTTTTCTAATCCTATGATGTGAAATTTCAGTGCATCATTTGACTATTTCAAGAAAAATTATCTGATCTTTATTGAAAATTCAACTGTACTGAGAAAATTTTCAAAGGTCATTTTATTACTTTTAGAAAAGATTTGAATTTTTTTTCCTTTTTTCATAGTATATTTTTATAGTGCAGGAAATGCCTCAAATGCCTTATGATATATTCAATTTCACTAAAACCATAGTGATGGGCTTCTGGCCAGCTCCACATACCTACTGATGCCAAAACCTGAGATTTTTATCAGACTGAATAATGATCAAGAAATCTAAGGAGAAAAACAGCACCTTTCATTCCCAGTACATTGACCAGCAACCTTTAGGCAATAGAAAAGGGAACTTGCAATACAGGCAGAAAGGTCTATAGTTTCCCTGCATAACCAGAGAAGGATCAGATATAAAAGTAATCTACTGCGTTCTTTGTGAAGGCAGTAAGAATGGATGTATTTGTTCCATGAGAAAGTCCCAATATGATTATAAATTCATGGTGGGGTCCTTAGAAACCAGGGATAATGGGAGCAGCCATTAACATGTAAGTGATTGGTAGGGACAAAGCTCATATGGGATAACTGTCTGAAGTCCAAGGTTCCTAATATCTTGTCCTGAAGCATTATGGAGGTCCCAGAAGATCCATCAGTCTGAACCATTAAAGATTTAGAGGGGTCTCACCTTTGAAGGTAAAAAATTATTAACGGGATCCAGGGGATCCCTGGCAAAGCCTATCACTCACCCAAACTCAGCAAGGGGAATAATAACAATAAGAAGAAAGCTTGGAAAGGTAAGTCAACCAAAGAAGTTAATGTCCAGTATAAAAAAATTATTGTGTGTATGTATACATACATACATACATATATATATATATGTATAAAATCTCCAAATAAGGAGAGAACAACTCTATAGCAACCACAAGCAAAGATTCAAAGTTAAAAAATGGATTTTTTTCCACAAAAATGAAATAAAAGTTCTTGAAGAAAGAATTAGAAGAATTATTATAAAGTGGTAAACTTTACCTCAGTAATAGATTCCCTGAAAACTAGATTAGACAAAATAGAAATCAATGATTCCAAGAAAAATGCCAAGAAATATAAGAACAAAATCAGAAGAATGAAAAAAACAGAAGATAATGTAAGCTATATTACATAAAAATAGTCAAGGAAAGGTAATTAAAAAATGATTGGGTGCAGCTTGGTGACACTGTGTTTAGAGTGGCAACTCTGAAGTCAGGAGAACTTAAATGAAATTTGGCCTCAGATATTTACTAGCTGTGTGACCCTGGACAAGTCACTTAACCTTGATTGCCTCTTGCCCAAAATAAAACAAAAAAGAATGAATGGTCTTCCTGAAATCCTTGATAAAAAAGTAATCTGGACATCATGTTTCAAGAAATTGCAAATGTAATCTATTAGAATCAGAAGGTAAAATAAAGATAGGAAGAATGTACTGTTTAGTTCCTGAAAGGAGAAAAATTTCAGGAATGTCACAGACATAATTTCCAAATTGCTCCCCAACAGAGCCTGGTTTCCTACAGTCTTTCCAATATTTGTCATTTTCTTTTCTTTTTTTTTTTTTATCATCTGAAGTCTGGTAATATGAGTTGGAAATTCAAAATTTAAGTTTCCCCAATTGTTAGTGATGTGTGGACCACTGTCTTTAGAAGGTGAGCTCAATAGCTACTTAACACTTAGGGAATTAAGGGGATTAGGATAGCAGGTAGTTAATTGTGGGAATTGAGTGGAACACATTAATTTTGTCTTGTGACTCAATTCTGGAAAAAGCTCAGTTCTCTTTCTCTTCAATTATGGGTCTAGTCTAAATTCTGTCCTGTGAAAAAACTCTTTGATTGTTGGAATTGGGAGAAAACATTATTGTATTGTTTGAACCTAGCCTTGCATGACTGGAAGCTGGACCACCTCTACTTGCTGTTTAGAGACCTTTAACTAAGGTCATTGAGTTTACGATGACCAGAAACCTGGGCAGATTTAAGATTGATCAAGGAGTTTCCCCACAAATATATATCTCATGTAATTTATATATTTTTCTGAAAACTGACCAAATATTGATGAAATAGTTATTATTTCCATATTCTTTTGATTGTTTACAGACACTTTGGAGAGTGGGACATCTTTTCTGATTTCAAGGAATTGTACCTATTTATTCTCCCCTCCCAATTTGGAAAGTCTCTAATCTTTCATCAAATTTTTTTTTTTTACGTTTTTGCAAGGCAAATGGGGTTAAGTGGCTTGCCCAAGGCCAAATAGCTAGGTAATTAAGCGTCTGAGGTCAAATTTGAACTCAGGTACTCCTGACTCTAGGGCCAGTGCTCTATCCACTGTACCACCTAGCCTTCCCCTTTCATCAAATTTTAAGACAAATTATCTGATATTGTATTGTTTCCTTATAATTAATTGGCTTTATCTGATTATTTTTTTTAATATATGAAAGACTTCTACTTCTGTATTTGGAGTTCAGGACTAAGCAGAGGAGAACTGGTCCTGGTTTGTTGAACAGTTGACATGCTTAATTAAATCAACATGCTCTGTAGGATTGAACTTTTGTTTCCTCAGTCATTTCATCTTTTCCCTGACACATCATTGGAAAGACATGGCCAGGAATGTGTATGTATAACAATCAGCACAATAATTTTATTCAAGTATCTGTAAACTTTTGTAAACTTCCAAGTACCATCAGTCTTCATTTATAAAGGGAGTTTTATTAAAAAGTAACATAGTCTTCTTTATTTCCATAATTAGTGAGGAACTATCTTTTAACTCCTTAAACTCCTCCCTACCTCCAAAGTATACAATATTTCTTGTTTTAACTAACACTAAATAGTTCAGGTAGACCCAAAGGGATTCCATTTTGTCCTGCCCATTTTAACTAGCATAAAATTTGCCAATAAGTGTCTATATAGGCAACCACTCTGCCCATTCCTACCATAACTGGACACTGCAACTGAGGCAGCTGAGGCGGGCAAGCAGTCTTCTATCCATCTCCACTTGAGCTACTTTATTTAGGAAGCTGACCCTTTCTAAACCACTGAGTTTTAGGTATGTTGTTGTTGGGTCTGTTGTTCCTCAAGGCAAGGTTGTGAGAATGCCATGAGACTTGGATGAGGAAGTACAACTAGTGCTGGAAAGGGAGGGAGCCAGGGCTCAGTGAAAGCCAGAAGACAGAAGAAAGAAGTGGGAAAGGAAAAGATTTAGGATAAAAGTCATTTTGCTTATGGGGCAGACATTACAGAGTATTGTGAAAAATGTGTGTGGAATGGGGGTGGGGGGTGGAATAGGGAATAGAACTAGATTGAAGGGAACAGGAATAAAGAAACAAAGCACAGGGGAGGGGAGAACTGGGGTTTAAAAGACAACAATTGGAGCTCAGAATCATTGGCTTGGGAAAAATATGACCAGATGGACGTTTGAGGTATTGAGGTATTGAGTGTAATATCTGAATTGCCCACCAGAGAGCACTCTACTCAAGCCATCAATGCATTTATCTAGGATTTTTTTCTGGTACATCCTGAGTTAGCCTTATCAGAGGATGCCCATCCTGCTTACAAAGTTCTATTTGCCCTTATCCTAAATCCCAACTGAACACATGACTTTTAGAGGTGGAGCTTATGAGGTCTGGAATTTAATCTAGCATATTAAATGAAACATTACTAAAAATATTAAATTTTGAAGCCTGTAGCTTATATGGGACAAATTAGATGGCATAGTAGAGAGAGTGTCAGGCTTGAAGTCAGGAAGTCTTCAAATCTGACCTCAGGTACTTACTAGCTGTGTGACCCTTGGTAAGTCACTTAAATCTATTTGCTTTAGTTTCCTCACCTGTAAAATAAACTGGAGAAGGAAATGGCAAACTACTCTAGTATTTTTGCTAAGAAAACCTCAAATGGGGTAATGAAGAATCAAACACTACTGAAATGACTGAACAACAGTAACAACAAGTTTGTCTATAACTTTAGAATTACCATCCTATTTGTCTGAATCATTTTTTTCTGGCCCCAACCCCTGCTTCCCTTTTTCCTCCAGAGGATTCAGATACTTAGCTTATTGTGTATTATATTTTATTAAACATTATTTTTAAAAAGAAATGAAATGAGTCAATCAAAAAACCAAGGATAACTTTATAGAACTAAAAAAGAATCATAAATTATAAATAAATATATAAAATAAATGATATAAATAAAAGGAAAAATGAAAATAAAAATAAAATGAGAAATAGAAGATAAAAAGGTCAAGAATCTTAAAAGGAATATGGAAAAAAATGGGAACAAAAAAGTCTAGCACTACCAGATTTCAGACTATATACCATGAGGCAGTAATTATTAAAACAATTTAATGTTGACTAAAATATAGAGATATTGGTCAGGGTACCAGATCAGGAATATAGTATACAAAAGCAAAGGTATTTGATAAACACAAAGATCTCAGCAGTTGAGATAGATACTGTTTGACAAAAACTTCTGGGAAAATCGGACAGCAGTGTAGAAGAAATTAAACGTATACCAATGTCTCACATATTTTATAAAGATAAAATCAGAAGGGCAAATGATTTAAATATATATATATCATCATAAATAACACATGGGAAAAAATTTGCTGTTGGATCTATGAATAGGAGAAAAGTTCATGACCAAAGAAGGGACAGAAAGTATTAGAGAAGATAAAATGGATAATTTTAATCATATAAAATTAAATTTGTTTTGCACAAACTAATAAAGCTAAAATGGAGATAATTAACTAGAGGAAGAATCTTTACCTTAAATTTCTCTCATAAGGGTCTCTTTTCTTTTTGTTTTCTTTGTTTTTGTTTTTTGCAAAGTGGTGGGGTTAAGTGACTTGCTCAAGGTCACACAACTAGGTAAAAGGGTCTCATTGCTAAGATACTTTAAGGAACTGATTCGAATTTATATAGAAAAAAATCCATTGCCCAGTTGATAAATGGCCTGAAGATTTAAACAGATAGTTCTTAAGGGAAGAAACTTGAGCTGTCTATAGTCATAAGAGAAAATACTTCAACTCACCTCTAATTAGAGAAATGTAAATTAAAGCAGTTTTTAGATCGCACTTCACACCTAACAAGTGGTAAAGATGACAAAAATGAAAAATGTGAAGGGGCACATTGATGTGAGTCCACGAATGGGAACAATTGTCTTGGTAAAATTACACACAAAAAGTATCTAAACAATTTGTGTCCTTTAATTCAACTATACCACAACTAAACATAGTCAAGAGAAAGAGGATAAAACCCTTTATTTACAATAATATTTATATTAGTTGTTTTTGTTTGGCAAAAAATGGAAACTAAGAATATTTTCATCAGTTGTGGAATGGTTAAAACAATTGTGATTATATAAATTTGTTAGAATAAGAAATGAAAAACTTGATTTCAAAAAAGACAGAACCAGATGAACAATTTTATAAAAATGAACGAATTTGCAGACTTTTATAAACTGGTAACAAAGGAAATGAGCATAACTAGGAAAATAACATACAGTAATAACAAGTCAGTTACGACAAATACCTCTAAAATTGTAAGAATGATGCTCAATTGCATTGACCATCCATGATTCTGGAGGACTGATGATGAATTAGGGTACAAAAGCAGACATATATATTTTTATACATAGACCATAGGGGAATTTAATTATCTTGATTCTGTATATTGTTACAAGAAGTTATTTTCCTTTTTTAAAAATTTGGGATATGGGTAAGAGTAAGAAAAATAAATTTCTATTTTTTTTAAATGGGAGTGTGTTGCTATAGGAATGAAATGTTGCATGTGTTCTTAGAATAGGGTATTGTATTATTGATTTTACTTAACTCTTTGTTATGAAAAACAGAAAAGGGAATAATCTGTAAATATTTGTAATATAAAAATAATAAGTTTTTATAAAAGCTCCTAAATAAGGGGCAGCTAGGTGGCACCGACCTTGGAGTCAGGAGTACCTGGGTTCAAATCCGGTCTCAGACACTTAATAATTAACTAGCTGTGTGGCCTTGGGCAAGCCACTTAACCCCATTGCCTTGCAAAAAAACTAAAAAAGAAATAATCTCCATTATTTTCATTCACTGATCAGTAGAGAAACAAAGGTAGTTAGAGACCACTTCAGCTACAACCCAGACCAATATGGTCAACCTTCCAGAAAGCTCAGAAGAATTCTATGATTGGGGGCAGCTAGGTGGTGTAGTGGATAGAGCACTGGCCCTGGAGTCAGGAGGACCTGAGTTCAAATGTGACCTCAGACACTTAATAATTACCTTGGGCAAGTCACTTAACCCCATTACCCAGCAAAAACCAAAAAAGAAAAAAAATCTATGATTTGGTGAATCTACTTGTGAAATAATCTTGGCATCCCCATTGCCACAAAAAACACAGTTTGAGAAACCTTTCTGTGAAGGACAAATGGGATCAGAAGTGACTGAATCAACATGGGCCCCAAATAAAAAAATGAAAATAATGTGTTTCCATGATGTATACGTCATAGAACACATAAAAAATGAATAGGGGAAGAGAATCCAAAGAACCTTGTCTTTCTTAGAAAGTAGTATGTTGGGGCTGAAGGTATTGATGGGGACCCCAAGTCCTCAGTATTTGACCAGTCAGTGAGTGAAGGTCTTTGCTCAGTTAGGAAAATGTATGATCCAGAAGGGGAAGTAAGATATCACAAGAGTTTATAGTCTCACTGACTTTATTTAATTATTTATTTTTGGGTAAGGTAATGGGGTTAAATGACTTGCCCAAGGTCACATAGCTAGGTAATTATTAAGTACCCGAGGTCTGATTTGAACTCAGGTCCTCCTGACTCCAGGGCCAGTTCTCTGCCCACTGCACCACCTGGCTGCCCCCTTCTCATTGACTTTAAACAATCCAAGGGATAAGGTCAATTAACAATAATCCTTTACCTTTTTGTCCTGAGAGACCCAACACATAGACTGCACAATATTATAAGGGGAAGCAGAGTTTTCTTAAAGTATTTGGTCTTGATGTCTTCTTTACTCGCCACAAGCCAAGCTTGTTTTTCCATAAAGAGTGTGAAACCATCATCAAGATTTGATTGTTTTATGTGACCTAATAGGCTGTTAATGTGACAAGTCTAAAAATGCCAGGACATGAGGGGTTAGCTACTTCTGTAGGTTTCTTCCTGGTGGATTAGAGTGGGCAACACAGAGGCAAAGAAAGTTATGTCTTAACTGAACTGATGCTCTATCCTTGCTGAATATACTTTCTTTAATCTGAAAATTATTTCCTTGCTTATATCTAAGTAATCTTCTTTTGATAACTGTTAGATGAAATATGAGTAAATCATTTGATTCCAAACTTGAACTTGATCTTCCAGGTTAGTGTACTAAGATCTCAAATATCAGAGCAGGTCAACTTGATCCACAGGTGACTTTTCAAATTCACAGAAGCCAATAGCTGGGTGGAGGCAGAAAGGTTACCTCTAGGGGTATTTCTTTTATAAATTTAGTTTCCTCATTTGTCTAATAATAGTAAACCCATATATTTAACAGGATTGTCATAAGAATGGAATGAGATGATGCAATGCAAAGTGCTTTGTAACTATAGAATGATGTCTATATGGTGAGCTATTATTATTGGTTGCTAAAAATAAAAACAGAAACATGAGAGAAAAATTGTTTGTATTATCATTTTTTTTCAAGTGTGTGTCCTGTGAAAACAGTTTTTGTAAATTATGGGGGGGGTAATTTTTTTGTAATTTCAGTTTTGTAATTATAAGAGAAAGGAGCAATGGAGGCAGATGAGAGGTTAGAAAGACCATTTTCCATATTTGATGTGTATCTAGTACTTACATAGGTATGTATTTTATTTACTACTAATTAGAGTAGTAGAAATGGCAGGAAAATAGTGAGCACCTCCTCAATGGAGACTGAATGACCACTTGTGGGAAGATCCTTATTTGAGTTTGAAGTAAATGAAGTCTGAGGTCCCTTTCAACCTGGAGATTGATATCACAATTCATACTGCCTGGAGCAAAGAAGATGTTTATTAAATATTTATTAGATGATTGATGATTTATTGCTTGATTGCTAATTCTCCTTCAGAGTACTCTAACCTGTCTGAGGTGACCAGATTGGTTCTGTCTTTCTGCTTTGACAAGAATGCCCAGATGGTGGCACTCCTGCCCCATGAAAACAAGGCCCTAAGACTGGCCAGAAGCAGACAAGATTGTTCCTAGAGCCTCTACCTTGAATACTGGGAAGCCTTGGGTGTAGCAATGAGTGTGGGAGAAGGAAGAGAAAAAGTGGAGGAGTGGGGGGGGGGGGATAAAGGAAGGAAAGAAACATTTATATTCACCTACTATGTGCTAAACCCTGTAGATTTCTTCTACCTGATATACAAGTTTCTTCCCAAATTCACAGAAGATGATATCTGTATGGAAGCAGATGAGGTTAGCTCTGGGAGATTTCTTTTACAAAGTCTCAGTTTCCTTATCTGTTGAATTGGGAACATACAAGAGCTTTACAATTATTGTCTCATTTGATCTAGGAAGTAGAAGCTATTACTTTCCTTACTTTACAGATGAGGAAACTGAAGCAAGTGTAGGTTAACTGTGTGACTTGCTTGGGGTCACACAGCTAGTAAGTGTCTGACGATGAATTTGAACTCAGATTTGCAGGTAAGTGGCTCAAGATGGATAGTGTGCTGAACCTGGAATCAGAAAGACTCATTTCTTTGAGTCCCAATTTGGCTTCAGATGCTCACTAGTTGTGTGACCCTGGGAGAGTCACTTAAACTGCTTCCATTTCCCCATCTGTAATATATGAGTCAGAGAAGGACAGGCACACCATTCTGGTATCTTTACCAACTAAACCCAAAATGGAACCACAAAGAATCAGACATGGCTGAACAGTCAAGTTCTGGATTCCAAGCCTAGGTCTCTATCCATTGCACCATCCAATTTGGAGAGGAGAGAGGGAAAGGGGGAAAGTGAGAGGAAGATAAAGACTCTCTTCAACCAATTTTGAAGTCAGCTGCTCTGAAGACCTGTGTTCAAATTCTACTTTTGAAGCTTACTATTCATGTGTCCTTCATACTTCAATCTTAATATCTGTAAAATGAGGTGATTAGACTATCTGGGATTTCTAGAGCTATCCTTTGATAGAATGCAATCAAGAATGTACATGCATATGTATGTATGTGTGTGAGAGAGAGATAAAAAGATATAGAGAAGTAGAAACAGAGACAGAAACAGGGACAGAGAGAAAGGAGGGAGGGAGACAGAGAGAGAGAGAGAGAGAGAGAGAGAGAGAGAGAGAGAGAGAGAGAGAGAGAGAGAAGAGGGAGAGAGGGAGAGAGGGAGAGAAAAAGAAGAGAAAGTCAGAAGCAGATAAACAAAGAGGGAGAGGGAAAGAGGTTGTGCAGTGTGCAGAGGCATTTGGGTCTTTAAAGCACAGTGGTATCAAGAAGACCTTGGTTCAGATCTTACCATTGATACATACACAGTACTTGTAGGACTGCAACCACTCTCTAAGATTGTAAATATCAGTGTAATCAAGGATCTATAATTAATTGATGAAAGAAGTTTCCATATATTCATAACATAGTATGAGCATTTTTGTGAATGAGTGTGTAAAAGCACAATGATAATAATAATTATTAATAATAATAATAATAATTTTACATTTATGTAACAGCTGGGAAAATTATTCTACTGGCTCTGGTTCTTAATTTCCTCATCTATAGAACAGAGGTGGCAGTTAACTAGTGCAATGGATAAAGGGTCAAGACTGGGAGTCAGGAAACCTGAGTTCAAAACTACTCCAATGCCAAGAAGATCCCAAATAGGGTCACAAAGAGTAGGACACAATTGAAAAAAAGACTAAACAACAACACAAAATAGAGATGGTATTATTTCCTCATGGGGCTGAAGCTGTTTCTGCAGTTTCTTAGCCCGTGACCCACAGCTTGGGGGTTTACAGTATGGAGGTTCAAGGTACATACAGTAAGAACTAGCATTGTAGTTTTAGAACTGGAAGGGACCCCAAAGACTATCCAGTCAAACTCCTTTATTTAACAGACGAAGATTGAGTTCAAGGGAGTCAATGTCTAAGGCAGAATTTGAAGTCAGATCCTGATTCCAGTCCATGTTGCTTCCACTGGTCCAAGATATCTCCATTCCAATAGTAAGTGTTGACAAAACATGACCTCAGGAAATGACTCCTTTCCTCCACTCTTAGAGTCATCTCTTTGGTACAGTGCCTCATTACTTTTCCCCCTCATGGACTATCATAATAACTTTTTGGTTGGTCTCTGCCTTGTCTCTCCCAGTCCATCCTCTTCTCAGCTGCCAAAGTGATTTTCCTCAGAGCAGATCTGCCTATGTCACCTTCCACCTCCCCACTCAGTAAACTTCAGTGGCTCCCCAATAGTGCTAGGGTCATCTAGAAAACACTCTGACATCTAAAGCTGTTGACAACCTTTCTCCTCTTCTACCTTACTCCCTTGCAGCAACATCTTTTTCACACACAACACTCTATGGTTCTATGTCTTTCACCAGTTGCCTGCATGTCAGAATTGCTCTTCCTCCTTACCTCTACCTCCTGACTTCTCTTATTTCCTTTGAGACTCAGCTTCAAACTTACCTTTGCTGGGGACCTTTCCTTGTTCTCTCCCTGCCCTGAGCCTCACCCCCACTTCCTTCTGAGATTGCCTTCAATGTTCCATAATAATTACAATTATAATTCATATATAATATGTAATCTTACATATGCATATAAATGTACCTATTTGTATGTGTAAATATATATATGTATATATGTGTTTATATTTCTTATATTTTAAAAGTTATTTATTTATTTTTTAGTTTTTTTGCAAGGCAAATAGGGTTAAGTGGCTTGCCCAAGACCACACAGCTAGGTAATTATTAAATGTCTGAGACTGGATTTGAACCCAGGTACTCCTGACTCCAGGGCCGGTGCTTTATGCACTACACCACCTAGCTGCCCAGGATTGATCAAGGGAATGAAGGAAGAGGTCTCCTTAAATGTTGCCAAGAGTGGGGGAGGGTAGAGGTGATAAATATGCCCACCCTATTTTTGGCACTCTGAGTCCTATGATAGAAAAGGCACAGTATATTCTTTGGACCTCAGTTTCCTTCTCTGCAAAATGAGAGGATGGACTAGATGGTCTCTAAATCTATAATTGTAAAGCTCTGGGGAGTTACTGAACTTCTCTCCCAAGGGTCTGGCTCCAGGCCTAAATTTGGGGGTGGAAGGTGGGGCAAAAACTTCTTCCACTCAACAACATTTATTAATATCCATTGTATGCAGAGCACTGACGCATTAATGGTAAATAAAGACTTATGATAAGATAAAGTCTCTTCTCTGGTACAAGTTTGGTGGGGGATGGGGGAAGAAGAGGAGAGACCCTTGGAGTCAGAAATCAGAATATTTGATTTCTAGTTCTGTGATACTAGTTATGTGACTCTGGGCAAGTCACTTAACTCTGCTTCAGTTTCCTCTTCTGTAAAATGGGTTGGAGAAGAAAATAACAAACCACTCCAGTATCTTTGCAAAGAAAACTCCAAAATGGGGTCATAAAGAATCAGACACAATTGAAAAAGACTGAATCACAAAGCAACAAAAATTGAGAGGGGGTTGGAATAATAGCATCTTAGGTCTGTTCTTTAATTCTATGTTAAGTTTATTGAACTCTAAATACTATGATAACTAATAAATGAGAAGAATATTAGGAGGGGCAGCTTGGGGTAGGTCCTATATAATCACTTCCCCCTCTACCCCCAACCCTCCTGTATATGTGATTCTGGACAAGTCACTTCTAATTGCCTCAGTTAGTGAAAAAGTCCTGGATTTGAGGTACTGAATCACTGGATCTGGGTTCAAATCCTTGCTTTGTCATTTATTACCTGTGTGACCTTGGATTTCCTGAAAAGGTGGGACCTGATCCCGCCATAATGATCTTCACTGGGAATTCAACATGCCTTTCCCCTCAAAACCAAGGCTAGGTGGGGTGAGTAAGGAATATTCCCTGTACTTCCACTGATGGGTGAGAGCTATGTGAAGCAGAAGCCCTTTAATAGAAGACTGAAAAAGCAGGGTGGGGCCACCTCATAGAGGCCATTGACAGCACCAAACCACAGAGGATGTGGGATCCTTAAAGCCAGAAATGAACAACACAAATATTGACAACCAGGAAAAATGATGAACTCTTTCTGGGACTTGGTTGATCCTACTGGGAAGTGGGGAGAAACTGAGGATAAGCTCTTTGTGAGCAGGGACAGTTTTTGTTTTTGTTTTGATTTTTTTAGGGACTTAAATGTATCAGGATTTGATGAATGAATGAAAAATTCAGAAATGTTCTGAGGTTCCCCCTTTCTTCTAAGTGCTTTGGGACCAGAGGGGAGGGGCAGGCTCTTATTGGATAGGACTCTGGGGATCCCATGGCATGTCAAGAGAAGACCTTTCATGAATCTGATTGTAACTGAGGAAGGAATGCTTTCTGACAGTGGTGGAGAAGGCAACCTTCTTTCCTGTTTATTCTCAGCCCAGAGATTCTGTGGTATATTGGTCTTGGCTTGTTGGGAAGGTAGCTAGACTTGCCTGGGCCCAGCTCTGAACACAGAATATAGGCCTCTCTGTTCCTTTTTTTATCCCCCTCCCCACTCTAACAAGAACTCAGTTCTCATCTTCCTTTTCCCCCTTCTCTCTTGTCTTCTTCCTGGACTACCCTGTCCTCCTATCTCCACCCCAAAAAAGTCATTGAGGGAATAAAGGCCCCTTCAAGCATCCAGAAACTTCCCTCAATTAAGAGAGATTGAGAAACTACTATGGGACTGGCTTGGGAGTGATGATGGCTTGGAAAAGCACTAAGAGAAAAGGAGTAGAGTTAAGGAGACCCTGAGTGAAAGGAGCAGAAAATAGAGGAGTAGAAGGGTGGGAGTTGGGAACTTTACAGGAGAGAGGAAGGAGCTAAGGAGACACCAGAATGGGGAAAGGGCAGATGATGAAGAACACTGGAGGAGAAGGATCAGAGAACCTTGAGGGAGGTTAGAGTTGAGGGGATTTTAGGAAAAAGGGGCAGGAGTTGGAGGGGAATGGAAAGAGTTGAGGAGCCACTGAGGAAAAGGTGAAGACCTCAAAGATTTTGGGGGAACCTGGAGGGAATAGGGCAGGAACTAGGGGTCATTAAGAGAGACAGAGAAGGCTGGAGGACACAGTTGGAAAGAGATTGGGGACACTTGGGAGAGGGTCTTGGGCTAAGGGAGATTTGGGATGTGGGCTTGAAGACTGAAGGATATAGCCTGAATTTTTCTAAGATCTCCATATCTCAGGAAGCCAGAAGAAATGACTAGGCCTGATACCCTTTAATCCAGCAATACCACTACTGGGTCTTTGTGAAAAAGGGTAAAAACATAACTTGTACAAAAACATTCATAGCAGCTCTGTTTGTGGTGGCAAAGAATTGGAAATTAAGTGAATGTCCTTCAATTGGGGAATGGCTTAACGAATTGTGGTATATGTATGCCATGGAACACTATTCTATTAGAAAGCAGGAGGGATGGGAATTCAGGGAATCCTGGAAGGATTTGCATGAACTGATACTGAGCAAGATGAGTACACCCTAACAGCAACATGGGAGTGATGGGCTTGCTCATTCCATCAGTGCAACAATCAGGGACAATTTTGGGCTGTCTGTGACGGAGAATACCATCTGTATCCAAAGAAAGAACTGTAGTTTAAACAAAGACTATTACCTTTAACTTAGGAAAAAAAAAAACTTATTACATAATTTTGCTATCTTTTATACTTTATTTTTCTTCATTTAAGGATATGATTTCTCTCTCATCACATTCAACTTAGATCAATTATACCATGGAAACAATGTAAAGACTAACAGACTGCCTTCTGTGGGGGGTGGGGGGGAGGGAAGCAAGAATAAGGGGAAAAATTGTAAAGCTCAAAATAAATAAAATATTTCATAAAAAAAAAGAAATGACTAGGCTTATACTAGGAATATCTATTTGTCTGGCACCCCAGCTGTTTTAGGGGTGGATACCCCTGTCTCATTTAACAAGCAAAGCCAGTCATCCAGTGAGATGAGGCTCCAGGCCCCTTAGCAACTGGGCAGGCTGAGGCAGGCTGTGGGGAGGGAGCAGGGTTGGGCTCATCTGGGGAGCTTCTAGAAGCTCTGATAGAAGAAGGGGCTAGGGAGGAGGGGGGGACAGTTTGGTCTCTTATTGTTATGTACTGGGGGGCATACACAGTCACCTCTTGCTTTGTTTCTGGGAGCCCTGTTCGTCTACTAACTGTGGAGGGTGAGAATCTGGCATATTTAAGTAAAAGCCTGGTTTCCTATGGGTCCAAAGAAGGCAGGACACAAGCTAATAGTTACTGTATGCTTCTACCACCATTATCAACCAAGAATTTACATAGTGAGATTCCACTCTAACCTCATCCCCTCCTAAGGGATCTCAGAGAATCAATTCTCAGAAGATTCATCATTGTCTTTGCAAATAGAAGTTACTTCACAAAGAAAAACCTGGGAGAGAAGTCATTAAGGAGTTGGGGGAAGGATAGGGTTAGGATAGAATTTGGGGATGTGGTGGAGGAGAATTGAGATTTGATAAAGCATTAAAATTTAGGAATAAAGATTGGGGTTAAGGAAAAATTCAAACTTTCTCAAAATATTCTGTTTCACATAGAATCAGATCTGGGGGAAAGTTGAGATCTGACATAGGATCAGATTTGGAGTGGGTTTGGTTTTTCATAAAGAATTGATGATAAGGGTGGCTAGGTGGTGCACTGAGTGGATAAAGCACCGACCCTGGAGTCAGGAGTACCTGGGTTCAAATCTGGTCTCAGACACTTAATAATTACCTAGCTGTGTGGCCTTGGGCAAGCCACTTAACCCCATTTGCCTTGCAAAAATCCTAAAAAAAAGAATTGATGATGATTATATTTGTCCTTTTTTTTTTTTTGAAGAAGAGCTTGACTTCAGGGAGCTGATACCAGGGCAAGCAAGTGAGTTGAACTTGATTGAGAAGGTTCTGTGCAAAGTCACTAGTCTCACTTTCTCCTTGGTGGCCATTTGGGTCCAATGACCAGATAAGATTGAGCTTTAGGGTGGATACCCCTGACTCATTTAACAAGCAAAGCCAGTCATTCAGTGAGATGGGCTGACCATATTGATACCAGACAAAAGGGAGATAACCCTAGTTGACTTTAGCTACTGTAGTTCAGAACTCCTGAGCTCAAGGGGTTCACCATCCTCAGTCTTCCCCATAATAAGGATCCCAGCAGAGTATATTGGGAAGTCATCTAGGATTTAAGGCAGGGATTTGTGATTGGGTTTTCAGATGATAATAGTAGTGACAGTGGTGAGGGTAAGTGCCACTCAGAGTGGGTCTCCCTATTGATACCAGAGATGATGCTGTATCAGTAACTGCTTCTTCTTTAATCTACAGGATGATGGGATCTTACTTTATAATTAACCAGTAAGATAATGTAGTTTTAAATTTGCCTAACAGGTATCCAGAGACTTTGTGGTCTCATTTCCAAGGCTCATTTGCAAGCCAAATGCTTAGGAAGGATTGGGCATGACTAGGTTCTGAAGTCCAGCAGAGGGGTGACATCAAATTATTCCATGGGATTATTCTTATTTGTTAAGGAACAATCCACAGTTCTGGAGCCTCCCATCTGAAAAAATGGCTGGATTCCATTTCTGCCAACTTTATTTATATTACACAGGTAGGCAATTCTTGGTTGCACACACATTCATTTATCATTGAACATAGCAAAAATATCAAAAAACACTCTTACTCTTAGGGGACTTTCTGGTCCTCTCAAGAATATTTCACATAATTGTCTACCAGGCCTTCATCTGGTCTTGCAAATTGGAAAGGGAATGAGGAAAAAGGAGGAGGAGGGAGGGGAGGGAAGGGTAGCTGCTGTCTAGGGTCCTATTCTCACTCTGGTTTGTTTGCTCTCCCTCTCTCTCTCTCTGAGTCTCCTCTCCACACCAGAGGTTGTGATCACCTGAACCTTCTATCATCAACCTTTGGCACTTCTCCTAATACTTGTCTCTGCTTTATCTCTTCTCTCACTCTTCTCAGTGTTTTGGTCCTTCTTATGAATTACAGTAATTAAAGATTGCTGTCCTCATGGGTCTCTCAGAAGGCCTTGGTTTCATTGGTAAAAGTTAATAATATCTCTGTTCCCTTCAGTGATTGGGAAAAGGAGGAAGTTTGTCCAGGACAAAGGAAAGAAGGGGAGAAAATCCAATTCTTGAATTCCTAATCTGTCTATCCTTTCCCTTTTCTTATTGTGAGACTTTTTACTTCAGGTCAAGGGTGCATTCCAGGCTCTTCTGTATCAAATGATTATGACTCAGTTTCTTGTGGGAAACTTTTGGTCTCCAGTTCTCACAGAGATGAAATAAGTTGGAGGCCTCTTACTACACAACAACAATAACAGTGATGATAATGCCAGCTTATAATAATAATAATAATAATAATAATAATAATAATAATAATAACAATAATAATAACTGATGTTTGCATAAGGATAGGAATTGGATCTGGGATTTCATATATGCAGGGAAATCCCAGATAAGGAAACTCCCTCTACCAATTCAGGTCACTCATCATTTCTGAAACTTACAGTCTGGGAGAGATGTCTAGATCAGTGTTATCAAACTCCAATAGAAATGAGGGGGTCACAAAACCTTATATAAATATTTATTAATATATCAACACTTTAAAATAAAATAAGAGGAAAACTACATTTCAACCTTGTTTGGGTCACACTTGGGAGTGTTGTGACCCTCCTGGGGGCTATGGATTATGTATTTGTTACCTTTGGCCTAGTTTATCATTTAGAGGTTAAATGATTTACCCACACTTACAGGACCAGGAAATGTTATAGGTGGGACCTGAACCCAGATCATTCGGCTTTTGAGGCCTATTCTCTACTCACTAAACCTACTAATTTAATAAAGTACTTTCTTCATGATATTCCTTTGGGGTAGGTTTCATATCTGCATGCATGCATGCATGTACCTATGCACAGATACATAGATGTATATATGTGTATGTGACTATCTATACACATATACACATATATATTATTATCAGTAATAGCATTATTATTTCCAAGTATTATTATGTCCAAGTATTATAGGTATTGGTGTTGAAAGGGATTTGAACCCAGTTCTTTTTGCACCCTCACTAGGGTTCCAGGTTCCTTGAGGGTTGGTGGGTTTGGTGTGCTTTTCTTAATGCTGTGTGGGTGCTTTCAGGAGACTCAAAGGAGCCTCAGAGATCATCTACACTAATCCTTTCATTTTATAGCCAAGGAAACAGGAGAGGAATTACTGTTTAGGTTCATGAAGGTGGTAAATAGCAGAACTGGGATCCAAATTCAGGTCTTTTAACTTTGTAAAGTTTGGATTTTTCTAGAATGGGTGTCCAAGGACAGCCCTCTGTTGATGAGGAGGAACTGTCTAAGTAAATGTAAAGCCAGGCCTGGAGCTCTTGCTGGGGCCTGTTCTTTTCTCCCCCCCAGGCAGCAGCTGGGACAATGTCAGACTTGTCTTCTCTGGCATCTCCCTGACTCAGCCTTGCTTTCTGTCCTGAGCCCATCCATCACAGGAACCTAAGAGGTCCATGACAAAAGGCAGATGCTGGTGGGTGTGGTGGGGGCCCTTCTTGCCTGGGAATACTGGGCTCCTCAGTTTCCCCTGATTTCACTCCAGGAGCCTCTGCCTTTGCGCTGAAGGCCTCTTTAGCCTGTCTTTCCCCGAGCTTGGTGAGTCAGCAACTTGGTGTCTGTCATGCAACAGAGAGCCTTGGCTGGCCCTACATAATCTTTAGGCCCTTCAAAGAGATAGGAAAGACAACATGTCCTGCCCTTAAAATAGTCAAATGAAACTTGAACCCAAACAACAATACCAGCCCTAACTAGAATACTAAATGAATGGGGTTTCCCTCTTTACCAGGACAAAGTTCCCACCTCACCATGATTATCAAGCATATCCCAGCAGCAGTTGGTCCTCTCTTTTACTTGGGTTTTCTCACCTAATCTCTCATTGGAAGTAGGGTAATCCTTGTCAGGAGAGGGGTGCAATGTCATTAAGCTTCTCAATGTGGATTTCATACCATGCTTCAACCTAAGGAAATGTGTAGTTAAGATAGCTACCCCAGGGGCAGCTAGGTGGCATAGTGGATAGAGCGCCAGAACTGGAGCCAGAAGGACCTGAGTTCAGATGTAACCCCAGACACTTAATAATTACCCAGCTATGTGACCTTGGGTAAGCCACTTAACCCCATTGCCTTGCAAAAACAAACAAAAAAGTGCTACCCTTAAGAAGAGATATTAATCCTATTGAACCCTAAAGATGACCAGAATCTAACTTTAGCTCTCAGGCCACACTGCGCCAGTATACATTGACTTAGGGTTGGTGTTGCAATTACAAAGGAGTAAGCAAAGAAAGAAAGAAAGGAGAAGGAAGGAAAGAAGGAAGGAGAAAATAGGGAAAGAAAGAGCAAAGGAAGGATCTAACCTAACTACATTTAGAGCATTAAAGTATTTGATGTCAAGGGAAACTATTCTCTATTAAAAAAAAAACCCACTGTCATTATTACCACAATGTCAAGAACAATTAATGTAAAACATGATATTTTTCTGGGAGGCAAAATTTAAGTCCATTAAAGTTATGCCTATTTTTAAATATGTCATCCAAGTCTTCTAAATAGAATTAAGAATGGCTTCTGAATTAAGAAGTCAAACTAAAATTTCTTGTTAATCACATGATTTATATGAATGGCATTAAGCTTAGTAGGTCTCCTGAAAAATGAATTAAATAGCTCATTCATCTCACAGAATCTTTAATTATTACAAAAATGGTGTTTGGTCTCAAAAAATGAAAATTTTTTGATGTATTCCAAAGAAAAGTCTGAAAGTTTTGAGCTTGATTAAATGAATATAGGCAATAAGAACAAACATCTTGATCTCTAAGTAAAGCATACTGAGCATAAAAATATCAAGGAGGATATCTGTGTATAAACCCATTAAGAGACTTACTGACATCCTGAAATCAGCAGAATGAAAAGACTAGTCAAAAAACTTAAGACCTATGCAATACCAAGTTTAATGTGACTTTAGGAATGATAAAATGAATCATAGAAAATCTGGAACATATTCTAACAAAACTCTATTCAATATCAATGAATCACAAGACTCTACTAACATAGCCTTGCCAGAAAAGGAGCAAGGGGATTAATAGACATTTTTAGAATACATTGCAAACTGGTCAAATGTTCATAGAAATACTTTTGGAAGAAGTAGACGCTATCTTCCTGAGAAATGGTGGAGGCTAATATAACTTGGACATACTGTCAAAAGTAACTAAAAGATGGAGCTAAGAGTCTAAGACCCAAGAGTGGAATCAAAAGTTGACCTCTACATTAACTCAATCAACAACCTGTGGACAATGAAGTCTTGAATGGACAGTTGAATCATGTGAATTTGTTTGTGGAACTGGAAAGATTTATTATCAAAAACATACCATCTTACTGCCACCAGAAAATACAGAAAGATTCTTCATAAGAAGTCCAAACTTTGTGATTAATGTAATGAAATGATGGCGGCTGAACAATATCTCATTGCAGGCTGCAAAAAAAATGGCATCGACCAGATGACTAGAAAGATTGAACTTATACACTGGAATCTCACAGATGACAAATCCACATATTCTAAATTCAAATCCCCCAAATAGCTTTGAAAATTCAGAAAAGTAAAATGTATTGTAATTAGGCTGTCTTTACAGATAGAGCTAAGGTAGAAAATTGATACAATAAAAACTTGAAAATGATTTTTTAAAAAGTTTTTATCTTATTTTTTCTTAATTGCATGTTAAAACATTTTTTAACGTTCATTTTAAAAATAATTTTTGAGTTCCAAATTCCTTTCCTCCCTTCTTTTCCTCTCTCCTCCTTGAGAAGCAAACACTTTAATGATTATACATGTGCAGTCATGCAAAACACATTTCCATATTAGTCATGTTACAAAAGAGAATACAGGCAAGAAATACCCAGCCTCAAGAAAAGTAAAGTAAAAAATATACTTTTATCTGCATACAGATTCCATTAGTTTTCTCTCTTGGAAATGTATAGCATTTTCCATTATAAGACCTTCAAAAATGTTTTGAATCATTGTATTGCTTAGATAGCTAAGTCATTCATTGTACACAATTCCTGCTACTGTGTACAAAAATCTCCTGGATGTGTTCACTTCGCTATGCATCATTTAACATTGACTTCCCAGTTTTTCCCTGAAATCTGCTTGCTCATGATTTCTTCTAGAACAATTGTATTGCATTACATTCATAAACCATAGCTTATTCAAGTGATGAGCATTTTCTCAATTTTAAGTTTTTTGCCAATTCAAAAAGAACTGCTATGAATACTTTTGTACATATAAGTCCTCTTCCTTTTCCTTTGATCTCTTTGGGATACAGATCTAGTAGTGGTATTACAGGGTTAAAGGGTATGCACATTTTTATAATTCAAAATTGCTTTCCAAAATAGTTGGAAAGAATGATTATTTTTAATATATATCATTATACTGAGAGCAAGAAATTATTTGTATTTAGTAATAGGGTAATATACATGTCATCCCTGTCATGTTTGCCACTGGAATTGTCAAAAAGATGCCATTTTAAGGGGTAATTCAATAAGAGACTATTAATGTCTCAGCCTTAGCCCCTGGGCTCCAGGGAGATGTCCTTCTTTGACCACTAGAACTTTTGTCTTAGTTCCATGGCTCAAACTATGATCTGGGGAGTTACAGGGTGAAGAGAAAGGAAAGGTTATAGGTATGGGGTATGGGTGAAATATCAGCCCTGGGAGAGAAGAGTGAACATTCTCTCCTTTTCTCTTCTTCTGTTCTCTTTCCCAAATAAGACTGAGGGGATGGGTCTGCTCCCCCACTACCCTGTCAGTCTCAGGGCTCTTCTATTTCACTCTTTGTCTTCAACCAGGCCCCAAAGGATTTGTTTGTGTGTGTGTGTGTGTGTGTGTGTGTGTGTGTGTGTGTGTGTTCAGCAGAGATACCTAAGCAATGAGCTGGTGGCTTTACCTCGAGCTGCATCACCATTGGCCTACCCACCTGTCCTTACCAGGCCAGGTACGTGCTGGAGCAATGAGTCACAGGGTGTGTCTGTCCAGCTTGTAGGGAAGGGTACACAGTCTCAGAGGCAGACACTTGTGCAAGAGATATAGTAGAAACTTCAGACCTCTGCGTTGGCTTCTGTCTTTTGTGCAAGTTATTTTTGTGTGTGCCCCTCTCTCCACTTCCCCCCTCCCTCAACAACCTCTAGGAGAGTTGGAGGATTCTTGGGAGCAGGGAGTAGTTCTCCTCTAGCTGAACCCTTTCCCTCCATCCCCCCCCCCCCCACTCTCTAGTGTCTAGGAGAGAGTTCTGAATATGAACCATCAGGCTCTAAACAAGGATTCCCACATACCTTCAGAATATACCCAATTGTGTACCAGAAACACAAACACAGCTTTGTTCACAAACACACTAGAAACAGAGGGCAAAACAGAAATGGAGAGAATCCACCAATTCCCCCCCAAGAAAGAGATCCCAAAAAACCAACCCCTAGGAATATTATAGCCAAGTTCCAGAACTCCCAAGTCAAAGAGAAAATATTACAAGCAGCCAGAAGGACACAGTTCAAATATTGTGGAGCTGCAGTCAAGATCACACAGGACTTAGCAGCAACTGCATTAAAAGCTCGTAGGGGTCATACATACTTCAACTTTGACAAACATAACATGCCTTCCATGTGCTGTTGCTGAGAAGGAGATTAGGAAGAGAAAATCACTTAGTTCCTGCCCTCATGGAGCTTGCATTCTTGAAGCAGGAAGTTCACATATTCAAATAGTACAAAATGATGTGATTAAAGCCTAAGAAAGATGCAAGAAAAGAACTATTGAAGATTTAGTTGAGAAATATTCAAGTTACTGATTGGGGAACAATTTGAAAAGTCCCATAGTTTGTCATCTTTAACTTCACAGCTACCATCCATATATAGGCTCTGTTCACTTTTCCCCTGTATTATTTCAATAGCCTTCTAATTAACCTTGGGGCAGCTAGGTGTTTCAGTAGATAGAGAACTGAACCTGAGTTCAAATGTGACCTCAGGCACTTATTAGCTATGGCAAGTCATTTAACCCTGTTTGTCTCAGTTTTCTCAACTGAACTAGAGAAGACAATAGTAAACCTCTCCAGCATCTTTGCCAAGAAAATTCCAAATGGGGTCACCAAATGTTGGACACAATTTATCAGTAACAAAAAGTGGTCCTAATTTTTTGTCCACTCCAATCTTCTGCACAGCTGCCTAAGTGATGTTTCAGATAAAGAGTAGGTCTGGGTGTACAATGGATAGAGCACTGGCCCTGGAGTCAGGAGGACCTGAGTTCAAATGTGACCTCAGACACTTAATAATTACCTAGCTGTGTGACCTTGGGCAAGTCACTTAACCCCATTGCCTTGCAACACCCCCCAAAAAAGAGTAGGTCTGACCATTTCACTCTCTTGATCAGTAGACTCCCTCTTCCTTCCATGATTGGCATATATTGAAGAAAAAACATTGCAGGATCCTAGCCTAGTGTATCCCTTAGCATCTTGGGATGGGTGTGGAGCATTATGAAGGGTAGAGATGGCACTTTGATAGAAGAGAGAGGAAGGAATAGAAGGAACCAGAGCAGCCTTGCCAAATGGAATTTGAGGGAGGTAGTCTGTAAGGGGATGAAGCCTTGTGAGAATTGATCCAAGTTGTGCTCCATTGGGCTCATTATATTTGGTGTATAAAGCCCTTCTTACCTTTATACTTACTATACTTTATACTTATTATTCCTTATACCTAAACTCCTTCCAGAAGCTCTGTCACTCAGACACATTGGCTTTCTTGAGGTTCTTGGCACTGGACATTTGTACTGGTTTCCTTCTCTTCCCCATATTGGCTCTCTATTCTCAGAATGTTCTCCTTTCTCACCTTCACCTCTTACCATCCTTGACTCAAATCTCATCTTTTACAAGAGGTTATTGGTGGTTCTCCCCAGCCCAGGCTCTTCCCACTAAGTTTCTCTACACAATATATCTCTTGTAATGACAGTTATTTATGTGGACTCCTCCATTAGAATGTAAGCTCATTGAAGGCAGGAACAGGTATTGCCTATCCCTAATTTTAGGATAATCCCTGCTACATGATAAGCACAAAATCTCATTGACTGACAGACTTTGGAGGTGACATTTAAGGGATGGACTAAAAATTCAAGTGAAGGGGATTAAGGGAACATTCTAGATGTGGAGAATGGGATGAAAGAAGATGAGAGATTAATGAGAGCACAGATCCAGAAGTGAGGATGTTCATTTGTGTCAGACTTTTTGTGATCATATCATGCCAATATTACTCATGGGATTTTCTTGACAAAGATGCTGGAGTGGCTTACCATTTCCTCTGCTAGTGGGTTAAGGCAGAGAGGTTAAGGGACTTGCCCAAGGTCACACAGTTAGTGGTAGAATTTGAATCAGGTCTTCTTGACTCCAGGCCCAGTGCTCTATCCACTGAGCCACTTAGGGAGTGAGGAAGGCCTGAATTCAAATCTAATGTTAAGACACTTGTTGAGGTCACTTAACTTCTTTATTTACTTCCCAGGGTAGTTGTGAGGATCAATTAAAATCAATTGCAAAGGAACCTTTGGTGTGGAAGGGAGAAATAAAATTCATTTTAGGAATGTGGAGTGGTACCAGATTGTGAAGAGGCTTGAATGTCATGTTAAGGAGTTTAAATTACACAGAAAGTTCTGGGGATTTCAACACTTAAACTTAGGCCATTGCTATTTGGGTATTTGTGGGATCAGCAGAAATCCAGGTTTGAATGTTACAGTTGACAGTTTCTAGCTTTGTAAACATGGGCAAATCATCATACTGCTGTGAGCTTTAGTTTCCTCATCCATAAAATGGGTGAATAATTCATGCAGTATTTTTTTTTTTTGTGGTGAGGACTAAAGGAGAGAAGCCACTTTAAATGTTTAATGAGTCAGATATCATGAACCCCCTTCTCTAACTGCTAATATTTACTCACTATTTTCTCCTCTTTTCCCCTTCCCTTCCCTTCCCTTCCCTTTCAGCAAGGATACTTGATCTGGGAGCTGGAGTTTGATACCCACCAAGTCCTTGGTTCTTTTCCTTCTTGGAAGCAGTGACTGGGCATGGGGGTGGGGAATGGATGGGTAGTATCATTTCCTACAGTTGAACTAGGAGTTTCTTATTTTCATAATGAACCCAATGGAGCACAACTTAGCTTGGTCCCCACAGAGTTTCATCCCCTATAGACTACCTCCCTCAAATTCCATTCAGCAAAGCTGCTCCGATTCCTCCTATTCCTTCCTCTCTCTCTTCCATCAAAGTGACCTCTCTTCCCCTCATACTCCTCCACATCCATCCCAAGATGCTAAAGAACAACCTGGACTAGGAAAATGCAATGTTCTTTTCCTTCAAACTTTGTCCCATAATATTGCTCTTTTCTCTACACCCTACTCCCTGAGGTCCTGTGGCCCAGATTCTGGAATAGAAGGGCCAGCTGGAGATCAGACTTCCCCTTCCTGCCCAGAGAAGGATGTGAGGTCCTAACCTCTGCTCACTAACTCCCCTCTTCCACATCCTCACTGGCTCTTACCCTTGTGAAGGTTAAATTTTTTTTCACTATTCCCCTGCCATTGCCCCAGCTCAAGACCCTGTCTTTCTTAATTATTTCCAGAGTTTAAGATAGCTAGGGAATATGGGGATTCAGGGGCTGTTTCTGGGTGAGAGGCAACTATGTGATACAGTTCCAGGAATGAGGATGTTCATTTGTGTCAGACTCTTGATTTTTTTGTAAGTAAAAGAATTAGAATACTAGTATTTTAGACCTGTGAAGGTTTTTCATGATCATCTGGACTTAGTTAACATTTTAAGTCATCAGTAGTGAAACTAAAACCAAGAATTAAGATCAGACTTGTCTTTTCTTCAACCCTTTTCATTTTCTTCTTTTTCTTTGCATTTATTTTTCTGTTATATGTAAACAAAATTTTTTAACATGGATTTTTTTAAAAATCTGAGTTCTGGGGGCAGCTAGGTGGTGTAGTGGATAAAGCACCGGCCTTGGAGTCAGGAGTACCTGGGTTCAAATAGGGTCTCAGACACTTAAAAATTACCTAGCTGTGTGGCCTTGGGCAAGCCACTTAAGCCCCATTTGCCTTGCAAAAAAAAAAAATCTGAGTTCCAAATTCTCCCCTTCCTTCCTTTGCTCCTGCCTGAGACAGCAAGCAATTTAATATAGATTATGCATGTGCAGTTATACAAAGCAACATTTGCATATTAGCCATGCTGTAAAATAAAACACAGACCAAAAAACCCTAAGAATAATAAAGTTTAAAAATAATATGATTCCTTCTGCATTCAGACTCCATCAATTCTTTCTCTGGTGGTAGCATTTTGTATCAATCATCCTTTGAAATTGTCTTGGGTCATAGTTTTGCTAAAGTGCCTATTGCTGAGCTCCTAAGGATCCTTGGCCTTAGCTCCTCAGCTATGAATTGATAATACTCTCTTCTACCCCCCACCTCTGAGACTAATTCTCTAGCCACAAAGTCACATTAAATCTTTTCCCCCTGTAGTGTCTCTCTGCCTTTCTTCCTTCCTGATACATGTCCATTTTCTCTTTTGGCAATCAGTTTAAAACTCATCTCCTCCAAGAGGAGGTTTATTCCCTAGTGACCTAAGCAATAGAAGTCCTCCCTACTTTTGTGTTGCTCCAGCCCTTATATTCAACCTTCTGGGTCCCAGTGGCCCATGACTGAAACCATATCTTTTCCTGGAGGAGCATGCTGGGGAATTAGGACAATTGGGAGAGGGGTAGAGGGCACCAGGAATGAGTGTATGATAGGAGAGACCAGTGTGGAAGCCCAAAGAACAGGGAAAACCAGGTCAGACAACTCAGCCCACCCTATGGGAACATTGCAAACTTGAGGTGGTAGTGGGGAGAATACTGGGAGAAATGAATACCAGTGGTGACTGGGAGCAAGGGGAACTGGTACACTGAGGGAAGGAAAAAAAACAATAATCTTAGACCACATCTGCATTATGTTTTACAATTTACAAAGCACCTTCTTCATAACAACCCTATGAGGTATACTACGAAAAAAAGTCCTGAAGGTTCCAGTGACCTGCCCAATTTCACTCATCTGGCTAGACAGGGTGGGTTGTTCTAGCAGACTTAGATCACCTAGAGACAGATTAACTTTACCCTACTGTCAAAAGTTTATTGCCATAAAATGGAATCATAGTTTTGTATAGTGGTTCTGTTTGATTAAGGATCCATATGTGGAGCTTTGACTGAATACTGCTAAGTCAAAGGCCCTAAGCCCCTAAGCATGATGACAAGGTATTGCTAAGGTGATTTGAGAAAGACCTGACTAAAAAGTCAAGGTCTCAGACTGATCACCAACTGTCTTGATCTTATGTCAGACTAACTGGGATCATGTGGTTCTGGAAGAGATAGTGAGAAAGGTGAGTGTCTTTGCACTAGGCAACCTTACTTTAATCAATCTCATGGGTAAGTCATTACATCACTTTCCTGATGTCATGGTCTTCTTCAAGATTGAAGGAAAACTACTACTACTACTGTTAATTCTGACAGGCTACAGAGTCTCAGCAGATTCAGGTCCCAGGTGCAATAATTACAAGTATGCTTTCAGGAAAATCCCTCCACTCTCCTTCCCAAAGCCAAAATCCCTCTATCCTCAGCCAGCTTCTAAGCCCTTAACCCATAGGCTAGTAGGGGTCTGAGGGTCAGTTAGCAACCCAAGTCAGCCATCTGGAGTGTGGAGAGAATCAACAGAAAGAAAAAGATTCTGTGTATGTGAAAAAGAGAGAGTGGAAAACCTGTGAAGGAAACACATCTGTGAAAGTGTTCTTGGGGAGGAGGAACCACAGAAGGCACCCCCTCCCACCCCACTGGTGATGAGATGGTTTGGGGTCAGCTTTAGCTTGTGTGGGAACATCCCCTCGTCTCAACTTGGAGGAAGGGTTTAGGAATTTAAGCTTAAATTGTAGGCTCAAAAGATCAAAGGCCCGAGAAAACAGGGGTTTGTGGCCAACTAAAGGTGTTTCCATCTGATTGATATGACAGGTTCAGGCAGTCCCTAGAGGCTCCTCCCCTCCCCCAGGGAAGGAATGGGTGGGTGGGGGTGGGGCCTGAGTGGTGACTCTGGAAGCTGGAGTCTTTCCCTTAGGAGGAGGAGGGGTGGAGGATGTGGCAGATCTCCCTAAAAGGTAAGAAAAGTCTGCCTAGGGAGTGGAGTGAGCTCTGGCCCACTGCTCCTCCCTTCAGGTCCTGCCCTACCCTGCCCAGCTGGGGAATCTACTGCTCTTGCTTATTCTGGCTCTGTCAATTCCAATTTTCATCCAGATATTTCCACCCCTCCCTGGCCCAAGTACTAGAACTATTTGGACCCTCTTCCCAAAAAACAATCTTGCCCACATTTGAAGGGTTGGTGCAAAGAGTGGGCCTATGGTGGGGAAGTCCTGAGATCCTTGCTGCCAGGGAGCCTGAGGTTGGTGTTGAGTTCTGCATCAGCAGGATGACACCTGCCCTGGATTTCTAATACAGACTCTCAGAGACCACCAGGTTGTCTTAAGAACCCGGCAAACAATCCAGATTAAACTTGGAACAGATCAAAGCTTCCAAGATGATCAACAGTAGGATCAGCTGTGCTTCCTGCTTGGGCAGGATAGGGAGATCCAGTCTCAAAAACTAAAGATGATGTGTATTGAGACCTGAGTTCTCTCCTACTTTTGTAACTACCTATCTGTGTGATTTAGGGCAAAACAATTTATCTGTGTCTCAGTTTTCTCATTTATAAAAAGAGGGCATGCACAATGGATGGAGCTCTAGGCCTGGGCTCCAGAAGATCTGAGTTCAAGTCCCTTTAACACTTAATTAGCTATGTGACCTTTAGTAAGTCACTTAACCCTGTTTATCTCAGTTTCCTCAACTGTGAAATGAATTGGAGAAGGAAATGATAGAGCTGTCAACCAGTATTTTTGCCAAGAAAACCCCAAATGGAGCTATGAAAAGTCAGATATGACTGAACAATAACAAAAAAGAGGATGGTGAATGAGGTCTTTCAGAATTTTTCTGATTATTCCACAAGTTAAATTCAATGCAGGAATCTCCTTAATAATATCCCTGAAAATTTCTTCTTGAATATGGGATGAATGGGAAACTCATTACATTTTGAAGACCTAAGCCTAACCCCTGTCTTTGAAATCTAAGGATCTTTAGGGGACTGAGATTCCTTATATGTAAAAAGAGACTAATTATCTTATAGCATTTATCCCACATGATGGTTGTGAAACCCAAAGGACGTAACTATAAAACTGAATTTGTAAATTTTAAAGTTTTCTCTATGTCAGTCATCTGAAAATGACCTGTGAGCTGAATAAAGACTTGTGGAGGGCATTTTCAGGTTACTTCCTTTTAGATTTTCATGATCATTTTCTCTTCTTGTTCTCTTATCTGTCCAATCACTCCTTTGCCGGTTCATTTTTCTTTTTTTTTCAAAAAATTCTTATTTTTTATTTAAGGCAATGGGATTAAGTGACTTGTCCAAAGTCATGCAATTAGGTAATTATTAAGTGTCCAAGGTCAGATTTGAACCCAGGTCCTCCTGACTCCAGGGCCCAGTGTTCTATCCACTGTACTACCTAGTTGCCCCTGGTTCATCTTTCATAATACACCTATTAATGTACAACAAGACTATTCTGAACTCTTTTCCCTTTCTATTCCTATACTCTCTTGGTGACCTGATCAGTTGCTAAGGGTTTAATTATCTCCTTGTAGATGATTCCCACATCTCTATATCCACCCCTAGTCTCTCTCTTGAGTTCTGTCACTAAAATTGTCTGTTGGACATTTTGAACCCAACATGTCTAAAGCAGAACTTATTATCTTCTCCAAACCCATTCTTTTTCTGAACTTCCTTATTTCTGCTGAAAGCACCACCTTTCTCCAAGGTTTATAACCTTGGCTTTATCTGTGACCCCTCAGACTCCCTTATATCATATCCAAAATACTATCTCTCCGTTCCTTCCTTTGCTTTCTTCTCCCATAGTCCTCACCCTGATATAGGCTCTTGTCACCTCTTGCCTGGACTGCTGAAAAAGCTTCTTTACTGGTCTCCTGATCTTTCCCTCCATTCCAATCCCTGACTTGCTCTTCTGGCCACAACTCTCCAAGTGATTTTCCTTGGTAAGACAAATTTACCCCTCCTCAGACTCCAATGGTTCCCAATTGACTTTAGGATAGAATATGCTCTCTTCTATTTAGCTTTTTAAGCCCTTCACATCCTGGGTCTAGACTACCTTGCCACCTTTATCATCTATTATTTTCTTTCCTATCTTTTTTTTTTTTTTTTTAGGTTTTTGCAAGGCAAATGGGATTAAGTGGCTTGCCCAAGGCCACACAGCTAGGTAATTATTAAGTGTCTGAGACTGGATTTGAACCCAGGTACTCCTGACTCCAAGGCTGGTGCTTTATCCACTATGCCACCTAGTTACCCCTTTTCCCTTTTCCTATCTTTCATGATTCAGTTACATTGATGTTTTTAAAAGTTTTTTTTTCTTAACACACTGGATGTCCCTGTCTCTCTGCCTTTTCATTGGCAGTCCTCCACTTCATCTCTGCCTCTTAGGACATCTTCTTTCCTTCAAAATTATGCCCAAAATATACTTTCTGATTTCCTGGCCAAGTCTTAGCATTTAATTATATTTAATTTGTAGGTATCATATATACATATCAAAGTATAAGTTGCCTTCTCCATAGAATGCAAGCTCTTTGAAGGCAGGGAATATTTCACTTTAGTCCTCCCCGACTCACTGGACAGGATACATTTGACAAAATTGATTAACTTATATTTCAGCCTTAAAGGTGGAGGTTGGAAGCCAGGGAGAAAAAATACTCTCGTTTGGGGTCAAGGAATTTGCTGCCAAGGGGTCTCTTGGGTGGGATTCAATTTCTCCCTCCTGTACTGCTGAGCTCCCTGCCTTGGGCCTTTGGCTCTTCTTTCTGTCCTTCTTTCTTAATTAACTAGAAACTTCCAGCCCAACCCATTTCACCAAATGGTGATTTGCTAGGGTGGCTGACTAGGCAGTTCTATACTGCTGAGTGCAGAAAGGAAAGGCAGGGATGACATTTGGAAAGAACTGAGCCTTGAGACCTGCTGTCTCATAGCCTCTGACTCCTTTGGCTAGTGTAGTCAATGAAAGGTCATCTAGTCCATTCCCCTGCCTCTGGGCTGAATCCTATTCCATATCATGCTAGTGAAGACTTAATTTATTTGAAAGCTCTCATATTAAATGATTCTATCACTCACTTCCTTTGTCTATGGTGAAATCAATTAGATTTTTTCTGAAAGAAAGTGCTTTCTCAAGTCTGGCTATAGTCCCTCATGTAGTATCTAGAGCATTTTTTCTATTCTTAGAGTAGACAGAAATCTTCAGGTTGCCTTCCTGTGTCTGCGCTCTTTAGATATTTGAGAATTATAATTAAGATGAATTTTTACTTCTCTGAACTGGTCTGTGGTGGGCAGCCCTAGGCTTTATTCTGAATTCCCACTTGCAGTGCCTTCCCATTTATAGAATCATTAGAATTAGAGCTGAAATGTACTTTATAGGGCACCCAATTCAAGCCCTCCTTTTTTTCACAGAGAAGTAAACTGAGATGAAGAAAATATCAAAGGAAGGATTTGAATCTTTCTGATTTCAAGCCTAGCCTGATTATCATTATTATTTGTTTCTTTTGTTTTGTCAGCTAGGAGTAGTAGTGGATAGAATCCTTTAGTGGGAATTGAGAAAGATCTGAGCTCAAATTTGACCTCAGACACTGGGCAAATCACTTAATCTCTTCCTCAGTTTCCTCATATGTAGAATGCAGATAATAATAGCACTTACCTTGCAGGGTTTTTTTTTTTTTGGAAGGCTCAAATTAGATAATAATTATAAAGCATTTTGCAAAGTTCCTGACCCATAGTAAGCATTATATAAATGTAAGCTATTGTTTCTATCCTCATCCCAAACTTTACTTCCATATTCTTTTCCTACTCCCACTTATCCTTTCCTTGCCCTGGCTCCCCCAATCATTAAAGTTCAGTGTTCCATCTGGTTAATCTCCGGATTGATCTTGGGTGTGTATTTTAGCTCCCCCATAGACTGCAAGACTGACCATTAAGATCTCAGACCCAGGTCCAGTGATATGAGGATAAGGTTGTCATGGGAATGAACAAAGATTTTGTTAGAGCTGTAGCATGGGAGCAGCTCCTGAGGCCTTTTGTAATCTCCAATCTCCTGAAGGCACTTGGAGCACAAAATAGAGAGAGAACTTTTCTGTATTTTGGATCTCATGCTTCATTGCTTGGAATGGATATGTGAGTGGGTCAAGATATAACATCACTAAAAGGGACCCTGGAGCATCCATGGAAAGAACACTGGTTTTTGGAGGACCTGGCTTCATATTTTGCTTCTGACTGCTTACTTCTTGGATCACTCACTTCTCTTCTGCAAAATGGTAGAGTTTGGCTGCATAGAATCTGAGGTTCCTTCTAGCTATCAATTGCTGATTCTTCAATGAATGAATGAATGAATATTTGTTTGGATGGATAAATGAATGAATGAATGAATGAAAAACATCTATTATATGTACCATGTGCCAGTCATGGTTAAGCACTGAGAATTTAACCAGATTTGAATCTCTGTCTTGATAGTCAGGGGACTATTTTTAAGCGGGAGGTCTGAGGGAATGGTGGGTGAATGGAGAAGACTGACATGCCTCTTGCTAGAAATTGTTGTTTTGATCCCTCACCTCAGAGCTCAAATTGGCAGGGCAAGAAAGGGGGAATGACCAAGAAATGACATGATGGGCTTGAAGTCAGGCCAGGTAAACTGAAATGATTAGCAATCAGAGCCTAGGATCATGATCATTTCTGGAGAGGAGTGTAGACACATATCTCCCAGTCTTTTCATTTATTTTCCTAGTCTTTTAAGTCTCCCTCTTTCCCTGTGTATTGTTTGGTTTATGGAGCACTTCCTCAGTAGTTCCTGAAATATCCAAGAAATCTCTAAAAATTGAAAGATAGTGGTAAAGGGGGCTGGACTAGATGTTTTATGGGGTCTTTTCTAGTCTCTAACCCTTGCTTGGGATAAGGATTTCACTTTTTCATGGAATAGACCCCTCTTTTGTTGGATAGCTCTCATTGTTTGAAAATTCTCAGTTATATCTGCCTACACTTTGTAAAATAAGATATCAGATTATATGATCTTTAAGAATCCCTATGATCTCATGAATTTCCACCAATTAGTTTATCCTTTGGAGTGACATGGAAAAAAATATTTCTGCAAAATGATTATCCATCAAATATTTAAAGACAGGGAAGAACAGATACTTTCCTGTCCAGGTCTATAAGTTTGAAGAGGAACCTTTCCTTCCTTAGTTTCCAAGTCCCATCAACACAATCCATAACCTCTATATTTATGAAAACAGGCTATAAAGAATACTTTCAAATTTACTAAGGAATGTGTCTTACAATTTGACCTCAAAAACAACTCTTTAGGTATATCAAGTTTTACTTTCCCCCTTTATAGATGAATAAACTGAGGCTCAGGCCCTTTCCCATGGGTTCATATCCAGCAAATGTCTAAAACTGGATTGGATCCCAGGCTTTCCAGGACCTAAGTCTAGCATACCATCCATGAGGCTAATGGATTAATTCAGTTTCTATTCTGTGGGTATAAACTAGTGGTGGGTGATGAGGGAAGACATGAGGGAAGACACAGGTAACTCTGTCTGATTGGGAAGATAAAATACACACCCAGGACACGGACAATCACTAAGACACAGATGAGAGAGAGAGAGAGAGAGAGAGAGAGAGAGAGAGAGAGAGAGAGAGAGAGAGAGAGAGAGAAGCTGAGCTAGTGGGAACAATGTCTCTAAATGCTGAAGCAGCATGAATGGGTGGGGTGGATCAGGTAAAGGTGCTGGAGATGCTGAGTTCCCAAAAGGAATCTAAAAGCAGGACAGGACAGATATTATGCAGGGGGAAAAGGGCAGGGATTTTGAGGTTTTTTTTTTTTTTGAGGGGACAGAGAGAAAGGAAGTCTGTGATTTCATCAGTGTAGGATTCTTCCATGGCAGAAATTACTACCTCCACTGATGCAGATGGGCAGTCATTCTGCCTTGAACAAGCAGAAATGAAGTGAGTTGCCCAAGTGTTTAGTTAGTTAATATATGTCTGAGGCAGGATTTTAGCCCAGGCCTTGTATGAGCAATTCTTACTCTATGCAGGTAAGACTAGTTTTTCCATAAAAGACATTGAAACCATACTTGAAATTTAGGTGGACAGGGGACAAAAGACAATAATTGGGTTGCTTTCCTGCTGACTAAAAGCTTTCTGGGGGTGTCAATAACTCCTGCCTCAGGTTTGTTTGACTCAAGCTCCTGATCTGGGCCATTATGACCAATATGGAGAGAAGGAAACCACCCCCAATTTGGGGCAATGCCCAGGCCTTGCTTAGGGTCCTTTTCATGCTAAGGGAAATTGAGATTCCTTTTGTTAACTGTTGGATGGTCTCCAAGGTTCTAGGGTCAAATGTGAGTTATGTGATCAACCTGGTCTGGAATTCCAGGCCATGTCATTGAGTATCCCCTCCATGTTGGATATTCTCCAGGAAGTAACATGTCTGACTATCTGCCTGAGATGATGAACCTTGGGGAAGGAATAGACAATATCTGCATCATTTTGTGGTTGCAGTTTTCTAGTGATATAGAACCAGCTAGGTGGCATAACTGTCTCCCAGTAACCTCTTAGACTTGGAGTTGGGAAGACCAGAGTTTGAAAACTGCCTCAGACTAGCTATGTGACTCTAGGCAATTCACTTAACTTAGCCTCAGTTTCCTCACCTATAAATGGAAATAATAATATCACTTACTTATAGGGTTGTTGTGAGGATCAAATGAGAGAACACATAAAATGCTTTACAAACATTAAAGCTAGTGATTATTACTAGGTATTATGGGAAGTGTCTGGCTTGGACCAGTCAAACATACAACCAATGAAAGTTTAGGGAAGACAGATTTGAAGGTGAATTCCTGGTAACTTATTCACCCTCTCCCCTTACAGACCTTCACCCACTTTCTCTGACTCTTGACTATGTTGGGAAAGGGAATAAGCATTTATATAGTTACTATAATACTATCTAGTACCTAGATATCATGCTAAGTAAGTGCTGTCAAAATATCGTCTTATTTGTTCCTTACAATAATCCTGAGAAGTAGGTGCTATAATAATATCCTGATCTTGCAGTTGATGAAAACTGAAGCAAGTAGAAGTTAAAGGACTTGCTCAGGGTGACAAAGCTAGTTAGTATCCAAAGCTGCACTTGAACTTTCCTGACTCCAGACTCTCTATTCAATGCTACTTAAACTGGCTTATAGAGGACAAAGAATGTTGGGAGCAAGCAGTTAAGAGTAGGACTCAGAAGAAAGAGAAAGAGAAAAGAAAGGCTAATGTCAGCTAATGACATTATTCCTTTCATTCACCCTTTCATTTAAAAAAATTATTGCAGGGGTGGCTAGGTGGCGCAGTGGATAGAGCACTGGCCCTGGAGTCAGGAGTACCTGAGTTCAAAAAAATTATTGCAGTATTTAGTTCTCTGACAGATAAAGGGTTAGGTTGGGAGGTTAGGTTAACTCAAATGAGAGGATTGGAGTCTTTGACCTCTAAAATCCCCTGCTAACTGTATGAATGAGTCTTTTTTTTTTTTTTTTTTTTTTTTTTTTTTAGGTTTTTGCAAGGCAAATGGGGTTAAGTGGCCACACAGTTAGGTAATTATTAAGTGTTTGAGATTAGATTTGAACCCAGGTACTCCTGACTCTAAGGCTGGTGCTTTATCCACTACGCCACCTAGCTGCGCCCCATGAAAATGAGTCTTTGAGATTTTGTATCTATGAATATCTTACTATGCATGTGCCTATATGAATGCTGATTTATGTGTATTTCTGTGTAACTAAAGACTTTATTCAATAAACATTGAGTACTTACAACATACTATGTCCTAGGAATAGTGTGACAAAACTTAACATCCTTGACCTCAAGTACAAAGAGAAATAAATAAAATGGCTAAAAAGTGATACAAAGTGTCTATAAAATGATACAAAGTAACTTTAAAAGCCCCCCCCCCCCCATGCTGATAACTGAGTAGGGGAAGGGGAGGGAGGACAGGAAAGCCAAAGTAGAGTAAAGGTGGCACCAACTTATATTTAGAAGGAAGTTAGGGATTTTTCAATGAACAAGATGACAAGAAATACTCTTCCTAGAAAGTATTATTTTTTGAGTTCATTTGGAGTATAGGATAAAGAATATATCCAGTTCCTGCCATCAAGAGGCTCTATTTTTTTTTTTTTTTTTGCAAGGCAGTGGGGTTAAGTGGCTTGCCCAAGGCCACACAGCTAGGTAATTATCAGGTGTCTGAAGCTGGCTTTGAACTCAAGTACTCCTGACTCCAAGTGCTCTATCCATTGTGCCACCTAGCCACCACTTAAGTTATATTCTAAGACAGGTAGACATGAAATTAGTTGAAGTACTTTTGCAATAATATAGAAGTGATTGGGGTGCAGTGATGGACAATACAGGGTCATGTGTGTTTCTGTAGATGAGGTGGGGGCTTGCTAGGACTGGTCCTGGAATGAGAAATGATATCTCACTGGATGAGGTATCTCTCTTTAGGATGTTAAGTAAAAGATGGGCAGTGGGGGAGGCTTTTCCTATAAAGGGAAGAGAGATTCAAATGAGGTAAGATTAAAAGGAGATTAGAAAATTGAGGGGAATGGGGGTGGGGATGAAATGAGGACAGACCAGATTGGGAGGTTGAGAGAGCAATACTTCAAAGTGCCAAGTGCCAAAGAGGTGAGGGATCTATTAGTTTGACAGGGCTTTGAGGAAGGTGTGATCTTCACGGCTAAAGGCCAAGTGTGTGTATATTGGAGATTAATATGGCACTGGGTTGAGAGTGGGCAAGAATCTAAAGAAAAAGAAATGATCATAAATTTAGTCATATCTTATCCAAACTCCTAGATTTTACAGATAAAAAACCAAACCCAAAACAAAACTGCTGAAGTTTAGAAAGTTAAAGGTACTTCTAAAGGTAGTAAGCATCAGAAATAAGATTTAGGGGCAGCTAAGTGGCACAGTGGATAGAGCACCAGTCCTAGAGTCAGGAATACCTGAGTTCAAATTCGACCTCAGACACTTAATAATTACCTAGCTGTGTGGCCTTGGGCAAGCCACTTAACTCCATTTGCCTTGCAAAAAACCTAAAAAACAAACAAACAAAAAAAGAAATAAGATTTAAATCTCTGACTCCAGGGCCAATGGTCTTTCCAGGACACCATATTGGCAGTTAGGCCAAATTGGAGTAGTGTTAGACCAGTTTGAATTCTGCCTCAGATAAGTTGTATGACCCTGGGTAAGTCACTTAACCATTGTCAGCCTCAGTTTTCTCATCTCTGAAATGGGGTCAATACTGACACCTATTTCACAAAGTTATTGTAAAAAAGCAAATAAAATGGCTTTGCAAAACTTAATGCATAGATGTTCTGAGCGTAAGAATGGTGACTTTTGTTATTCTATAGTGATTGACTGGACAATAATTGGTCACTTAATGCAAACTAATTAATTGACTTCTTTGGTTGAGGGAGGGAGGGGATGACTCAGAAAAAGTAAGCAAAGGAAATCCACAGATTGTCCAAGGTTTTATTTCTGGAGTCTGAGCAGATGGGACTACAATGGTCACTCCCAACCACTAGAGGGAGATGGACACCAGCTTTTGGACTGCTCCCTAAGGCTGTGGAGGGTGGGGGCAGGGAGGGTTGCCCAAAGAATGCTGCCTTGTTTCAGAAGTAATTGCATCCCGCCCTACCCTGAATCCCCAAAGCTAAGAACAGCTCTCTTGCCCAGGCATGTCCTTTGTCCCTTGGGCACAGGACACCAGATATTTGTGTTTGCAGAAGTAGAAGCTTCCACAAGGGGTGGGGCTTGGGCATTTTTGAGCCCTGTCCCATTGGGACCCAATCCTTGTTCCATGGTACAGATGATGGTGTGCCCATGCGGCCTACACAGCCATCAAGGATTTAGAACCATGGTCCTGTAGCCACACAGACCATACACTTAGCTGAATTCTACATAGGAGGGGCTACTGGATGATTTCAGGTGTCTCGGGTTCAGATCTTGGGAGTGAGCTAACTTCCTTTCCCTCTTTTAGCTCCTCTTGTTATCGACTATTAAAGATTTAGAGATTGAAGACAGAAGATTTAAGGCCACTGAAAAGGTGAAGGAATTCATAGCTCTCTGCTGTGTTAAAACTTGACAAAGTACAGGTCAAAATTAGTAAGAAAGCAGTAAGCACCTTGAGGAACAAGCCAGGTGAAATCTGAGAGAGAGAAGAGAGAGAGAGAGAGGAGAGAGAGAGAGAGAGAGAGAGAGAGAAAGAGAGAGAGAGAGAGCGAGAGAGAGAGAGAGCGAGAGAGAGAGAGAGAAGGGCAGGCAGCCATGAGGCTTGGCTTAACCAGGCCGCATGGTGAGAGGTCCACAGTGCTCCATGTGGGTTAGGGAAGAGCATGAGAAAGCCCCATCCTTCTGGATGGGAGTCTGGAAGAAAGAAGAGACCCTGAAGGGGTGGTGCTTCCTATTATGGCAGTTTGGACAAAGGGTAGCACTTGGGGGGTGGTCTTATACCTTGGGCCAGGTATCTTCCAATGGCAAGCTACATTCTGGTCCTTCCTGTCCCAAGGTGCTCAATCCCCAAGTTAAACATGTCATTTCCTGTCATGCCAGCATCTAGGCCAAGGTTAAGTGAAAGGAAAAATGGGGGACAAGATACAAACAACAGTATCAAGGGGAGCAGGATAGTTAATGGGTCAGTTTACATCTCAAGAGAAGGGAATCTCCACCCATTTAACAAGATTTAATAGCATTTAAGATTAGTTTTCGTTTCTACCACATTCATAATTCTCTATATTATTTCCCTGTATCACTGTGACTTCATCATCATCACCAAAATCACCACTGGCAGTACATTCATCTTCCCTTCAATGTGTTCAGAGGGCAGAAGCTCTGTTTTCCTGCTCTTTGTTTAGTCTTTAGATTACTTTCATTGAGTCCCTATGTCCCTGTTTCAGATTGGAAGTTTAAGGAGGGTAGATTCCTTGTCCTCCCAGCTCATAGGACAAAGGAGTACCCAGACTCCAGTTTCAGCCTTCCTCATTTATTAGCTGCTTGTCAGACCTGGATAATACAGGGCAGGCCAACTCACCCAGGAAGGTGCCAGGGAATACTTTTTAAAAAAAATCTGTTCATGTGTATTCTGCTGAACACATCAAGATAACTGGGCAAAGAAAATAAACTTTTTCTTTTTTCAGAAAAAAAGGTAAGTTACATTGACATCCTATATGTAGCTGTGTGACCCAGGAAATCCCTGAACCTCTCTATGACTCAGTTATCTATAAAATGAGAGAGACTCTAATGCCTCTACTGTGTTCTCCTCCCCCCTCCCCATTCAGTTTTATGATCCTATGCTCTGATTGGAGTGTGGCCTAGGAGAGGGAGGGCAGACTATGGTATTCATTAGATTAAGAAAAAAACACAATTTTCTTTTTTTCAATCAACACAAATCTGATTTCTCTTCTTCCTTTTTCCTCTTCTTTCAATTGTAATTTCCTTGAGGTTAGGGACTACTTTTCTTGATCATCTTCACAATTAGAGAGGCAGTGAACTGCTCATCTTTGGAGGTCCTTACAAAGGGAGTCATAGAGGAGATTTCTTTTCAGATGATCTTGGAAGTACTATTCAACTCGGAAGTTCTGAAGTTGAACACATGTATGAATTGCTTAACATTTGTGAATTTACATGCTTTCTCCCCTGGTGAATTTGAAGAGATGCACTAGGTTTTGATGTATAGAAAAGAAGGTGAAGAAAATGTGAGATCTGTTGTAGGAGACCCTTGGGGGGGGGCGGGGTAACAGTAGCAGGGAGAGGCCAGATGATCAGTGATATCTGAAACCTATGCTGGCTCAGGCGCTGGGGGCTCCAGACTTGAGACAATTCAGAGATGAGTGAGATTGAGTTTTCAGTGAGAAGCATACTAGTAGTAGTACTAGAAGCAGCAGCAACAACAACAGCAATAGTAGTAGTAGTAGTAGTGGTAGTAATGGGTGAATGACTTGTTGAGGGTCCCTTGAACACCAAGTGTAAGGCATAGAATTTGAACTTCGGCCTTTCTGACTGCAAATCCTGTGCACTGCTACCAATTCACCCTTCCTCTTGGAAGTGTGATATGAGAAGAGAATTGGATTTAGAGACAGTAGACTTTGAGGAATGGGGACCGATCCTAAATCCTGCCAGAGGGCCAAGGATGTTTTTTCTGGAATGCTTTTAAAAATTTGAGATTGTTTCCCAATTCTTATAAAAAATAATCAGAATGGGGGCAACTAGATGGTGCAGTGGATAGAGCACTGGTCCTGGAGTCAGGAGGACCTCAGTTCAAGTCTGGCCTCAGATGATGCTTATTACTTACTTAGCTGTGTGACTTTGGGCAAGTCACTTAACCTCATTGCCTTTCAAAAAAAATAATCAAAATGATATCTGTTATTTTTACATTGCCTAAATTGCTTCTTGTATTCTTCCCCTCCTTCAATTACTTTTAAACAGTATCTATACCTGATGAGTTATAGACTTTGCTAGCAAGTTATTTGACTTTGTTTTATTTGAAAGATGAGAAGATTGGATTAACTGATCCAGATAGTCTCAAGTCCCATTTCTTTTTTTCCCCCTTTTTTCTTTCTTTGTTTCTTTCTTTCTTTCTTTGTTTCTTTCTTTCTGTCTGTCTGTCTGTCTTTCTGTCTTTCTTTCTGGAAATTGGGGTTATATGACTTGCCTAGGCTCCCACAGCTACTAAGTGTCTGCATTCAGATCCTCCTCTGCTTCAATATTCTGTGTCTCCCTCCCATCCATGGGGGAGGTTTGGGGGTGGTAGGGGTAGTGGGGGAGTGTCAGGATCAGAAATAAAGGAAGATGGAAATAATTGGTAAAGAGTTTTTGCCAATTATCAAGCCACATATTAGATCTGAAAGGGTCCTTGAAGGGACCTTAATCCAACTTGCTCATTTTTTCAGATGAGGACACTCAGGTCCAGAAATGAATAGAAATGTAGGGATGGGACTGTGGCTTCTTTTCTAACCTCCCTTTCAGGGCTCAAAAGTGGAGAACAAAGCAGGAAAAAGGGAGAATGGGGTGTGAATGTAACCCTGGTTCAGTTTCTAGTGACTCAATTCACTCTCCCCCAGTGCATTGAGGAAATATGTGTGAGTTCACTTTCAAATAGGCTAAGAGGTGGGGGCACATTCCTGGCAGATCAAGGGAGAAGCTCAATGGGGTCCTATAGGGCCAGGCTCAATACAGTAATGACTCTTCCAAAGCAGGGACCCTATTTCTTACCTCTTCCTTCATTCTCTCCTCTTTTTGGTTTCTCTCACTCCCAACTCTGGGATCTTCCCTCCCCATTTCCAGGACAAAAATCACCAAGTTGGAAAGAATTTGACAGTTCATCCTATCTGGTCCTCCCATTTTATAGATAAGGAAATTCATTAGTAACAGAAGTGTTAGGACTAATACAAGTCTCTTGAGTTGTCCCACACCCCAGGGCTAAGTGTGAAAATTATTTGACAAGAGGGATCAGAATGAATTCTGGCTTTCCCTCCCCAAACTCCTTCCAAAGCTCCTCTCTTAGTATGGTCTAGTCCTTGAGTTATCCTGACCTTGTCAAAAGAATGGTATTTATAATTTTGTGACACATCAACCCATAATGTTCAGCAAAGGAAAACAAGAGGGGGTGATTTCTTCTTCCAAAGTTTGACTCTGTTTGAGGGGTTACCTTCTTTCTTCAAAGAGAGGAATGTTTAGATTTGTGTCATAAGGACTGAGTATTCCTGGAAAAGTGAACTTCATCTGTATACCCAGAACTTTGATCTCTCTGGGCCTTGGATTCCTCATTTTATTTTATTTTTTTTAGGTTTTTGCAAGGCAAATGGGGTTAAGTGATTTGCCCAAGGCCACACATCTAGGTAATTATTAAGTGTCTGAGACTGGATTTGAACCCAGGTACTCCTGACTCCAGGGTGGGTGCTTTATCCACTGTGCCACCTAGCCACCCCTAGAATCCTCATTTTAAAAAAGAGAGGTGATAGAATTGGATTAGATGCTCTCCAGACCCTTATAATTCTATGAAGTGGAGATAGGTCAGGATTAGTTTCATGATCCATATCCATAGTACTGGAATAAAGAAGTAGGTGAGTGACCATGTAGGGGAGGACAGGATAATAATAATAAAAACTAGTATCTATGTGATTATTAATAATTAATATTCAATGACAAGTAATTGTAAATCAAGGGGATTTCCATTAATTGGAGAATGATAAACAAATTGGGGTATATGGGACATTATTATGGAACACTATTGTTCTATTAGAAACCAGGAGGGAAGGGATTTCAGAGAAGTCTGGAAAGAATTTCATGAATTGATGCTGAGTGAGATGAGCAGAATCAGAAGAACATTGTACACCCTAACAGCAACATAGAGATGATGATCAACCTTAATGGACTTGCTCACTCCAGTGCAACAATCAGGCACAATTTTAGGGTATCTGTGATGGAGAATACCATCTGTATGCAGAGAAAAAACTGTGGAATTTAAGCAAAGACCAAAGATTATTACCTTCAATTTTTAAAAAAGTTCTCTTATGTACCACATAACTTTACTTTCTTTAATATTTTATTTCTTCCTCAAGGATATGTTTTTTTCTCTCAACACATTCAATTTTGATCAATGCATAGCATGAAACAATGTAAAGATTATCAAACTACCTTCTGTTGGAAAGGGAGGGGAGGGGGAAAATTGTAAAGTTCAAAACCTTGTAAAAAAGATAGGTAGAAAATAATATTCAATATCTACACCATTAACATTAATTATATGAATGTAATAATAGAGTTAAATTAATCAATAATATTATCATGGTAATATTAATAATAAATATGATTATTAATAGCTTTAAGGTTTATAAACTATTTTACAAGTATAAAGTCATTTGATAAAATAATGCTGCAAAAGAGTTATTATTCTCTCCTACAGATAAGGAAGTTCAGGAAGATAAAGGTATTTGCTCAGAAACACAAAGCTTTTAACTATCTGAGGCAGAATTTGAACTTGGATCTGACTTTTGATCCAACAATTTCTCTCTTATTTACTTCCTGACTTCTCCGACTCTAGTGAGAATAACTGAAGTAAGAAGAAGCCTCTTGGGAGAAGACTCCAGATACCCTGGTATAGTTATAGACTTGGGATTTAGAGTCAGGAGATTTGGGTTCAAATTCCAGTTTTATCGTTTGTCTTTGTGATATTGGGTAAACCACAGCACCTCACTGAATCTAAGTTTCCTCATCTTTAAGCTAATATCTTGATGATTATTAGTACCCTTACTATCTGTTTCATGCAACAAATATAAAACTGTATAGGTAATGTAGGCAACTTGTAGTGGTAGAGAGTTGTCTTAAACTTCAAGAGATTTTTGACTTACCCAGGGTCACAGGGCCAGGATATATGTCAGTGACAAGGACTTGAACCATGTCTTCCTGGACTCCAAGTTCCAGAAAGGTATCTACTATATCACAACTAGGGGGAATGGAACATGCATTTGTTGTCTACTATGTGCTTTTTGGTTGTATTTTGTTTTTGTTTTTGCAAGGCAGTGGAGTTAAGTAACTTGCCCAAAGTCACACAGGTATGCAATTATTAAGTGTCTGAGGTCACATTTGAACTCAGGTCCTCCTGACTCCAGGGCTGGTACTCTATCCACTGTGCCACCTAGCTGACCCTCTACTGTGTGCTTTTACAAATATCATCTCATTTGGTTCAAGTGACTAGCTAAAAGAAAAAGGAACAAGGGTTTATAGGAGTATGTGAGCTCATGATCATAGTTGAGAAACCAAGTCAATGAAGGAGAAAATTGGAAATGAGCACCCTTATTATTCTGTTACCCATTTTTCCCCTTTGGGAACCCTGAGTGAGTCTGCTTCTTGGCAGAGCCTGCTGATGGTTCTGGGGTCTGGGGAGTGCTAAATTCTTGACACTTGAAGGAGTGGCACTTGGGGCAAAGTAGATTAGACTGGGAAGGGAAGAAAGGAAGATAAGGTGAAGGGAGAACAAGTCTGGGCCTTTTTTCCTTCCTTCCTTCCTTCTTTCCTTCCCTCCTTCCTTCTTTCCCTCCCTCCTTCTTTCCCTTTCTCCTCCCTCCCTCCCTCCCTCCCTCCCTCCCTCCCTTCCTTCCTTCCTTCCTTCTTTTCCACTTAGTGCCCCAACTACTAAACCATTTGGTATAATTTGAAAAAGCTTATTTCCAGTGAACTAATATCTATTTTTGTAAATCTCCTGCCCCTGAATTTGGGGAGGGAATAGGTGAATTTGGGAACAAATTTCCTGCTATCTTCCATTTGCTTAGTGTCCCTAAGTGGGCACTCTCCATCTCCTGAATTTAAAATCCCTTTCAGGAAAAAAGAGGGAAGAAATGAGAACAGAAAGTAGTTTAACTTTAAAAAGGGCATTCCCACATTTTACCTGGATGCCTCATCCCTTTTTTTCACCTTAGGACTAGGGAGAGATCTAAGAACAAAAAGACTCTTGGTTTGAGTCCTTGAATCAGGCCTAAAAAAAAGGAAACAGAATCACAAGGCCAACCAACCCCCCCTCACCAAATTCTGGGTCATATGGATTTCCTACTTAATCCTAGCCATGGCTGGAGGCTTCCAGACTTCCCTCTGAGCTTTTAGTCCATCAACTTTGTAGTCCAGGGTGTGCGAGAGTGTGGAGCAGTATCACCAGTAGGGAGTGCTCTCTTCTCAAGAATGGCTCTGATCTGGTGCTCAAGAGAAGTGGCTGCTGGAAAAGGAATGGGTCTAAAGGAGAGGAGGTATATAGATTAAATATTCCTTCCCTTCTCACTCTTTGGAACTTAGATACATATACCCAAAAAGTAGGGGATTTTTTTCCCTTGAGGTTCAAGGAACCTGGGGATAGATTTCAAGGTCTGTAACTTGACTGGGGAAAAATGCATCTTTATTTTACTGCTTCTTTCCCGAAATATGTTATTTCTTTCAGTCATTTAAAAACATTTTGAAAAACATAAGTTTCATCAAAAGGGGTCCATAAAACAGAAAACCAGGTAAGACCCCTCTGCCTTAGGGGGAGAAGAGTTGGAGGCTAGAGAAAGACTGATGCTGAATCATTGACCTGAGAGCTTCTGGTCCCAGAGACATCACAGGGCCCTTGAACTGTCATGAGTGAAGGCTCTTGGAGCATCCTTTAAAGCCCAGTTACCCTGCATAGAAGTCAGGAAGATTCATCTTCATGAGTTTAAATCTGACCTTAGACATTAGCTGTGTGATACTAGGCAAGTCACTTAACCCTATTTGTCTCAGATTCCTGATCTGAAAAATGAGTTGGAGAAGGAAATGATAGAGCTGTCAATGGCCTTTAAAGACCTTAGAAAACTGAAGGAGAGGGCAGGGACATGGGTCATGGATGCCAATGAATTTACTATAATGCAGAAACTTTTTTTTTATGTTTTTGCAAGGCAAATGGGGTTAAGTGTCTTGCCCAAGGCCACACAGGTAATTATTAAGTATCTGAGACTGGATTTAAACCCAGGTACTCCTGACTCCAAGGCTGGTGCTTTATCCACTATGCCACTTAGTCACCCCAATGCAGAAACTTTTACAACATTTTACCTTGGAAAGAAATACTAAATACTAGCTGCAAAATTCTTTGGTTCCCAATTTTCTCATCTGTAAAATTAAATTGTTGGACAAAGGAGGGATTCTTAAGGGTGTGTGTGTGTGTGTGTGTGTGTGTGTGTGTGTGTGTGTGTGAGAGAGAGAGAGAGAGAGAGAGAGAGAGAGAGAGAGAGAGAGAGAGAGATGACTTTGGCAGTTGGGTGAAACCTTTGGATGGATTCTTCAGAATAATGCTTTGTCTCCTATCATACATAACTGAAGGAAAATGCCAAGATTTAATTAAAGGTTAGTGAAAATAAAGATGTTTGTTTTATTATTTTTTGTGCTCATCCAAGATCAAAGACCCTCTAAAATCTTTCCATATCCCCTTACCTGAGATGAAGAATCCTTGGATTAGAGTCTCTTATTTGGTTTTCTTCCAACATTAAAACCTGTTAGCCTGCGTTATGACCTGGAGTTATATACTAGAGCCAGCTCAAACCTGCTTGAGGACTGATTGTTAAATTTTCAATGTGAGCATATACACGTTGATGAATGCTATAAATCAGGATTTGATTTATTGTTTTGTTAATTGTTAGAGACTGGAAAAGGTGATGCAGAATATGTTTAATAATGCATTTTAGGGTTAAAAGCATATCATACTTCCTTTGTTTTCTTTTTCTTTCATTAGACATTTACCAGAATACCACTAATCCTAACTTTTATCTTCTGCAAAGTGAGGGAACTGATCTAAGTGATTCCTAAATTTCCTTTCATCTTTAAATGTTTACTCCTATAATCCTACCTGTATGCCGATAGGTTCTTTGGTTTTGCAGTGAGAAGACTTGGGTGTGAATTCCTCATTCTGTTCCTTATTACTTCCTGTCTCAATTTGGGAATGTCTTTTATTTTCTTTGGGTCTTTCATCTTTTTCCTCTTTAAAACAAGGTATATGTCAAATCTTTCCCAGCTACAAATCCTCTGAAATTATGATAAGGTTGACTCCCCCCACCTCTCTTTTTCTTCATGCTGTCCTTTTCCATCAATCTAAACTCCCATCCTGGTAAAAGCCAGTGCTTTTCAGAGATCCTAGTGATGCAACTGGTATTGCAGTCTGAAGAAAGTGTGAGAGGCAGTAGGGCAGAGAGGCAGGTAGAGTCACAGGGAGCCTGGCTGCTCAATCTCTGGCAGAGAATGACCTTCTCCCAATGGAATGTGAGCCTGTTGGTCTGCCTGGGGCAGAAGGGAGAAGGCTGGAGCTCTCCTTGCCTAGTCTCTCCTGTTTTGTCTTGACAATCTTTGCTCCTTACCACTCCTCAAATCCTACAAGCCCAGAAGTTTGGGAGAGGTGAGCACATAGAGTTGAGGAACATATAGGTATCCAACCTGATACCTCTTGTCTTTGTTGTTCCCTTCAGAGAGCTACTGTGGGATTGAAGTTAGGGAAGTTAGGTAGATTGAAGTTAGTTCACTATGAGGAGGACTACTATGTAATTCTATCTTCCTGAGATTCTAGAGGTAGTTGCTAGAGAACTGACCTCAGAGTTAGGAAGACCCGAGAGTCAGATAGGTGGTGCAGGGGACAGAGCACTGAGTCTAGCTGGGGTCTGGAAGACCTGAGTTCAAATTCAGCATTATGTACTTAGTGACTGTGTGACCCTAGGCAAGTCACTTAACCGTATTTGTCCCCATTCCCTATTTGTAAAATGAGTTGGAGAAAGAAATGTCAAATCACTCCAGTATCTTTGCTGATAAAATCTGCAAATGTAGTCACAAAGAGTTGGATTTGATTGAACAATAACAAAAAGGGGTGGATGCCATGGTGATGTATGTTTGTGATTCCTGATACTTACTAAGGAAAATTGAGGAGGCTGCTGAATCATTTGAATTTGGGAATTTTGAGCTACAGTGGGCTGTTAAGTACCAATACAATGAAGTCATCAGAGTGAAACAGGGTGGAAAGGGAGGCCACCCAGGCTGCTCCAGAAATGTAGTGGATCAAAGCTGACCAATAGCTGAAGTCAGGGTTGTGAATGATTGCTGCATTTCCAGTTAGAGTTAGATAGGATAACTTAGTTTCAAAATGGATGGGGGGGGAGGAAAGGAGAGGAGAGGGAGAGGAGGGAGGAGGAGGGAGAAGAGGAAGGGGAGGGAGAAGGGGAGGGGGGAGACTGAGACAGACACAGAGAGAAGGAGAGGGAGAGGGAGGGAGGGAGGGAGAGAGAGAGAGAGAGAGAGAGAGAGAGAGAGAGAGAGAGAGAGAGAGAGAGAGCTGAGTTCAAGTCTTTCTCTGACACATCCTGGTTGTGTGACGCTGAGCAAGTGACCTTGTCTTTACTTCTTCAGTACTCTAGTTAAATTTCTAAGACCATAAGTTGCAGAGAAGATACTGACATACTCCATTGGTAGAGGGAGTTTTCTTACTTGGTGTTCTCTGAAATCAGAGGTTTAGACTCTTTCCCCATCTGAAAGTAATAAGTATGTACTTTATCAATAAATCAAAAAGTATTTCAAAACCTATGATATACCCAGGGCAATATTCTGGGGATGCAAATACAGTATGTGAAAATCACCCTTATCTTTCTCCATTTTAAAGAGTGATTCTCCTATCACTGAATGTATGCAAGCAGAGGCTAAATGACCACTGGTTGGGGACATTGTAAAGCATCTTCCTTGTGCTATGGTGAAAAGGAGGAGAGGAGAGGAGAGGGGGAAAAAGGCTGATGATAGGACAGGGGGTGAGGAGGCGGGGGGGGGGGGCTGTGATTTAAAGACAGGAGAGGATCCTTACCTTCTTTGTGCTGGATTGCCAGTTCCTTCAGGGCTGGTACTCCTATTGCATTCCTTCCACAGTGCTTACTTACTTAGCACAGTAGATAATACTTGCAGGGGGGTCCATGAACTCTTGGGCAAAAATGTTTTTGGGTTTTTTTTTAGACATTATTTTGTTTCCTTTGTAATCCTGTGTGTTCTATTTTATATGTATAAAAAGAATTATGAGATGGGGTCCATAGGCTTTTTCAGACTGACAAAGTGGGCCATGAAACAAGGGGAAAGGCAATCATTAAGTATCTACTATGTGGCAAGCACTCTGCTTAACTCTTTGCACATATTACATTTGGTCCTTGCACCAACCAGGTTGATGCTATTGTGAACCTCATTTTACAGTTGAGGAAACTGAGGCAGACTGAAGTTAAGTGTCTTGCCAGGTTCACACAGCCTTTTCTTCTTCAGCAGTAAGAAGCTACTTTTTTTTTCATCATTTGCTGCTTCTCTCCTTTCTCTTCCCATCCCCTACTTTTTCAGAGGTGTTAGTTACCTCTTCTATTATTTTCACACTCTTAAGTCTGGACTTCAAAAACCCTAATTCATAATTATCTGAAATATGGATCCCTTCTATTGAACAACATAATGCTCACCAGCAATATTGGTTTTTTTTTTTTAGGTTTTTGCAAAGCAAATGGGGTTAGGTGGCTTGCCCAAGGCCACACAGCTAGGTCATTATTAAGTGTCTGAGACCAGATTTGAACCCAGGTACTCCTGACTTCAGGGCTAGTGCTTTATCCACTATGCTACCTAGCCGCCCCCCACCCCCCAGCAATATTGGTTTGCCAAAGATGATTGTTAAATTTTTCAGTATGAACATTTTTATACCTTGAGAATGGGCAAATCCTATAAATCATGGCTTAATTTATTGTTTAGTCAATTATCTGGATTTAAGAAAATGATAGAGAAAAGTGTTAATAATGCAAATGAAATGCAAAAAAGTTGTCATTCAACCTCCACTTAAAGATATCCAGAGATAGGTTACTTTCTATGTGCCAGTACATAGTACTCCAATCAAAACTATGGACAGATTTGTGAGCCAGGGAGGATGTTTAGGTTAATTGACAGCTACTGCAAACAAATGACACTTGGACATTTTCTGAGTCCTGAAATTTTGGCCAGCTATTTGAGGGCTTTTTGTATAAGATAGGAATCCTCAGCCAGGTGCCACTGTAGATGTAGCATTGGATCTGGCATCAGGAATACCTGAGTTCAAAGTCAGCTTCAAAGAATTATTAGTTGTGTGACCCTGGGTAAGCCACTTAACATCTTCTCTACAATAAGGATAATAATAGCACTGAACTCCCAGGGTTGTTGTGAGGATAAAATGAGATAATAAACTCTAATAAACTTATCTCAGAACCTGGCAAATAATAAATACTAGATTGTTGTTGTTGTTATTAATGTGAGGCACAGTGGATAGAATGAGCCTGGAGTCAGGAAGACCTGAGTTCAAATGTGACCTCAGACATTTACTAACTATGTGAGCCCAGGCAAATGACTTAATCCCTTTTGCCTTAGTTTCCTCAACTGTAAAATGAGGGTCATATTAGCATCTACCTCCCAGGGTTGTTGTGAAGAGCAAATGTAATCTGTGCAAAGCACTTGGTACATGATAGACACTTAATAAATACCTTTTGCTTTGTGTCAGAGTCCCCTTTGAAGCCTATGGACCCTTTCTCATAATTATTTTTCAATCTATAAAACACATAGGATTACAAAGGAAGTCAAAAATTAGTGAAGATAAGGATGTAAATTTTTACCCAAGAGTTCACAGACCCCTACCATCTAGCCATAGACCCCCTTTCATTCCAGGTTAAGAACTCTTTGTGAAGGGTTATGTGAGTGGCTCCCTCCTTGTGGCCTGATGAAGTATGAGATGGGCAATTCTAAAGGAAATGTCTTCTGATTTCTAAGTTTCCAAGAGAATTACTCTGGGGTTCAGTACTTTGCACAGTGTAAAAATAAGAGATGCACAAATTTAGAGAATTCATCCCAAATGTTCACACAGACTATTTATTAGGTAATTAGGAAATAATTATTAAATATCTATTATGGGCCAAACATTGTGTTGTATTCTGGGGATCCAAAGTTAAACAAAAAGATAGTCCTTGTTTTCTAGGAGCTCAGACTGCAATGGGAGAGATAACACACAAGCTATTCTGGACAAACAAGTTAGAGAGTCTCAAAGGGACAGTGCTAAAATTAAGGGGTATGGGGTAAGGCTTCTCATAGAAAATGGGACTCTAGCTGGAATGAAGAGAGAGAAGACAGGAGAAAGAGATGAGGAGGCAAGGAATTCCAACTGTGTCTGGAATAATACCAATGGAAATACCTGGGGTTGAGGCAGGAAATGGGAGGGTCTTGTTTGAGCACTAGCAAGGAGGCCAATGTCACTGGACAGCAGAATATTGAGAAAGGTATAGGAGGGAACCAGGTTATGAAAGGCATTGAAAGACAAACACAGGATTTTATTATTGAATCTTGGAGGTGATAGGGAATGTCTGTAATTTATTGAGTAGACATGGTCAGACTTAAGCACAACATTGGGGAGAGACTCAAGCCAAAGGAGACCAAGCAGCAAATGAGGAAAAGGAGTAACACTGGGGTTATGTGAGACACTGTAGGTCCCACAGACAGAAGCTTGTTTTGAACCCAGCTATTTCTGACTTCAGACCTATCACCTTTCTAATTGTTCTATGTACTATACTTCTCTCAGCTGTGTTTTTTAGTCTCTGAGGATGCACCAGAGCTTACCCTCCACTGGCATAGACCCTCCATAGGTCACCTCCATACCAGGACAGGAGGTTATTAGACTAGGAAGAGCATTATCCTTCTCATTTTGTCTAGAAAACTCAGGCTCAGAGATCTTGCTCAGGGACACAAAGTTGCATTGCAGTGCATTGCAGTGAAATCTATTACTCAAAGCTCATAAAACTCAGGCTCAGTGATTCTTCAGCTTCACAAAGTTGCAATGCAGTGCATTGCCAGTGAAATCTAGTAATCTTTTCATTAAACCTCACTGTTCAAAAATGTCTTTGTATGAATGAATGAATGAAAATTTGTAGAACAGGAGTCAGCAACCTTTCTGAAAATCTTTATTCATTCACAAGGAATGGGCCTACAGAAGGAGGATCTTTTTCTCAAGTGAAGGTACTTTGCATAGGTCTTCTGCTAAAATTCAAAAGTTCCTGGGGAGGCTTTAGTGTTAGGCTGCTAGAATGGAAAACAAAACAAAACAAACAAAACACTGATTGAAGTCAAGAGATGAGATTCCAATACTTAATAGCTATGGGATAATAGTCACTTAGATTCCCTGAGCCTCAATCAATATTAATATACTCACAGATATCTGGGGAAAGCAATTTATAAAATTTAAAATGCTTTAGGAATTGGAGCTATTATTATTGTTTTAAATTAATTAACTAATTAGCATTCACTTTTAAAAAACTGAGTTCCAGTTTCTTTCCCTCTCTTCAGTCTTCCCCCTACTCATTGAGGTTAGTAATGATACCAATTATACTTGAGAAGTCATACAAAATATATTTCCATATTAGCTATGCTGAAGAAAAAAGGCAAATAAGCAAATATAGACAATGAAAAAATATCCTTCAATATGTATACAGAGCTCATTAATTTTTTCTCTGGAATTGAGCATTTTTTATCATAAGTTTGGAATTGACTTGGATTATTATATTGATCAGAGTAGCCAAATTTTTCATAGTTGGTCATTGCTAAAATATTGCTGTTATTGTGTACAATATTCTGGTTCTGTTCATTTCACTTTGCATCAATTACTCTGAAACCCTCCCCGTCATCATTTCTTTATTCCATTCCCATAATTTTTTTTTTTTTTTTTTAGTTTTTGCAAGGCAATGGGGTTAAGTGGCTTGCCCAAGGCCACATGGCTCAGTAATTATTTAAGTATCTGAGGCCGGATTTGAACTCAGGTACTCCTGACTCCAAGGCCAGTGCTCTATCCACTGCGCCACCTAGCTGCCCCCATTCCCATAATTTCTTAGAGCACAACAGGACTCCAAAATCATATGTCACTACTTGTTTCACAATTCCCCAATAATAGGCATCCTCAGTTATGGGCATACAATTCTTTGCCACCACAAAAAAGAGCTGCTATAAACATTTTTGTACATATAGGTCCTTTTCCTTTTCCTTTTATCTCTTTGAGATACAGACCTCATAATGGTATTGCTTGGGCAAAGGGTATGAACAATTTTATAGTCCTTTGGGCATAGTTCCAAATTGTTCTCCAGAAGAGTTGAACCAGTTCACAACTCCACCAGTGGAGTTATTATTATTATTATTATTATTATTATTATTATTATTTAATCCTTTGGTTATCCCTTAGAAGCCAACATCATCAGGATCAGTATTATTAACAGAGTAAATAGGGTGATGGACTTTGGCCCCTTTCCCTAAACTGAAGGTGGGAGCCAGTGGACAGAAACAATAAGAGTATCTGGGAATCCATTATTAGTACTGAAGAAGGAATTATACCAATGATTAGTTTCTTTATCAGTCCATCTGACTTTCTTACTCTGGACTGATACATTCTTTTTTTTTTTTTTAGGTTTTTTTTTGCAAGGCAAATGAGGTTAAGTGGCTTGCCCAAGGCCACACAGCTAGGTAATTATTAAGTGTCTGAGTTTGGATTTGAACCCAGGTACTCCTGACTCCAAGGCTGGTGCTTTATCCACTACGCCACCTAGCTGCCCCTGGACTGATACATTCTTAAGTGCTTCTGTGTGCTTTGTTTGTGCTCTTTTAAATTTTTTTATTTAATTTTTCTTTTCAATTACATACAAAGGTTTTCAACATCCACCCATTTGCAGGTTTATGAGTTCCACATTTTTCTACCACTCCCCCTTTCCTCTCCACCTCCTCATAGCAGCAGACAATTGTAAAAGCTGTACAGTTGTGTTAAATACATTTCTATATTATTCATGTTGTGAAAGAGGAAATAGAACTAAGGGAGGGAAAAAACTATGATAAAGAAAGAAAAAACATAAAAGAAATCTTAAAAAGTGAACACAGCGTGATCTGCTCTGCATTCAGACTCCATTTTTTTTTTTTCTGAATATGGATGTCAGTTTCTATAAATTGGTCCCTCGGGTTATTTTTGGTCATTGGGCTGTGGAAAGTAGCTGGGTCCGTCATAGTCAATCCATGTCACAATATTGCTGTTGATGTGTACAATGTTTCCCTGGTTCTGTGTGTGTGTGTGTGTGTGTGTGTGTGTGTGTGTTGGAGTGGGAGATGGAGGGGAGCTTGATTGGGGCTGCTCATAGCCTGTCTGAAGTCCTAGGCTGAGCTGGCCAGCTCCTGTGCTGGGTCATATCTGGGTTTGAGATGAGAGACTCAGGGTGACTGTGTTAATAAATTGCACACATCCTATGGTTTTCATATACCATAAATTTTACTTAGATACATTTTCTGAGCCTGAAAAGCATCTCTCCCTTGAATCCTCAAATCATAGAGGAAGAAAGGCATAGAGGGCTGCATTTGGAATTGATAATATCAGTATTGAAATTTCTCCTAAGACACTTATTTTGCTTGTGTGACCCTGAAAAAATAATTTTGCTTCTTTAATCCTCAGTTTCCTCATCTGTAAAATGGGCATAAGAATGGCCCCTATCTCATCAGGCTATTGTGAGAATTAAGTGAGATAATGACTTGGAGCTTTGCATGTCATAAAGCACAATAAAAATGTCAACTCTTATTAATCTAAAACTGAACCATAATCCAGGGATTGACTCAGGGCAGGCGCCAGGGAGGGAGAGCCAAAGACAAATCTCCATGATGTCATAGTTTCTCTTAAGGCTTATTGCTAACATATCTGCCTGTCACTGTGGAATGCATACCACAACTATCCACCCCTGCAGTGGAGGAAATGGGAAACCTTCTGTCTTCAAAGGAAGGAGAAGGGGAAAGAGTCCAAGGGCAGTTGTTTGGGGTATCAACAGAGGATTAGAAAATCATGAAAGTTTTTATTTTTTTTCTCTCTCTTTTTTTTTTTTAAAGAGGCAGGGTAGGAAGAGTCAGAGACTCAGGAACAAATGACCTAAGTGAATCTTTGATATTTATTTACTCTGTGACCATGGGGAAATTACTTAGCCTCTTTGGGTTAGATGGTGCCATAGTGGATAGAGCACTGACCTCATAGTCAGGAGGACCTGAGTACCAGCCTCAGATACTTGACATAATTGTGTAACATTGAGCAAGTCATTTAACCCTGATTCCCTCACATCCAGGGCCATCTCCAGTTGTCCTGATCCATATCTGGCTAATGGACTCAGTTGGCTCTGGAGGAGAAAGTGAGGCTGGTAACTAAGCACAGCACCCCTTCACTCAAATCCAGTTCATGTGTCTATCATGACATCGCTTCCCCAATGACATGAAGCTAAGTTCAAATCTGGCCTCAGACACTTTAGTAAGATGTTTGATCTCAGACAAATCACTTAACCTCTATCTGCCTCAGTTTCCTCATATGTAAAATAAGCTGGAGTAGAAAATGGCGACCACTCTAGTATCTTTGCCAAGAAAACTTCACTTGAGTCTGGAAGAGTTGGACATGACTGAAATGAATGAACAACAATAACTGGGTATCAATTTTCTCCTCCATTGTTGAAAGAGGTGAGCAGCACCAGGAGGATGATTTGTATGATGACAACAACATTATAAAGAAAAACAACTTTGAAAGACTTGAGAACTTAGATGAATACAATAAGTTCAGAACACTAAAGAGGTACTTTGTTATCTATCTCTTGCCAGAGAGGAGAACAACTTAAAATATAGAAAGAGGCTCTACCTGCACTCACAGAGGTGGGGCAGAGGACGTACATTTTTGGACATTGGTTAATATGGAATATGTTTTTTTAGGTGAGGCATATTTGTTATGAGAGTTTCTTTTTCTTTTTTTTTTTTGTTCATTTGTAGGATGGGCAGTGGGAAGGAGAAAGATTTGTACAAATCAATCAGATAATTAATTTTTATTCTCACTTATATAATGAGAATATTATTGTACTCCCTGACTCACAGGGATTCTGTAATCCAAGTACTTTGTGAACTTTCGATTGCTTTAGAAAGTTGTGTTATTTTTATTAATCAGAGGGGATTTAGGAAGACAATCTTCAGAAAGCTAGGGCCTGGGCAGGAACTGTACCAGAGAGTGCTAGGCTGAAAGAGTGTGTTGTTGATGTTCAGTAATTTTTCAGTCATGTTCAACTCTCTGTAACCCCATTTGGGATTTTCTTGGTAAAGTGGTTTGCTGTTTCCTTCTCCAAATCATTTTACAGAGGAGGAAACTGAAGCAAACAGGATTAAGTGACTTGCCTAGGATCATACAGTTAGTAAGTGTCTGAGGCTAGATTTGAACTCAGGAAGATGAGTCTTCCTGATTCCAAGTCAGGTACTTTATCCATTGTGTCATTTGGCTGCCCTGTAAAGGAAAGGGGTCAAAGATGAAAATTGCACTTTGAATCTAGGATAGATTCAGTAGATAGAGGACTTCAGGCCCTCAAATCAAAATATATGTGAGCCCAAATCCAGGACAAATAGTAGGGAGAACCAGGATGAGCCAGACGAGTCTGGGAAGGCCAGTCTCCTTGATGAAAGATAACAAGAAACCTCAGGGGATGGATGTAGGTGTCTCCCAGTTTTAGCAGGAAGTCCACCCAGAAATGTAGCCAGTGTAAGATGAATAATAGTTTGGGGATTTGTAACCTCTCATGTGGCAAGTCATTCTATAATGACAAATGATGCTGGTAATTGATAAGGATTATTGAAAAATAGACTTGGAAAAAGCAGTTGAGTAAGACTTTGTCAGTGTTTTTTATTCCATTACTTTCCCAGAGAGAGGAGGCTCCAATTATAAGCCACTAGTTTTAATTCTTTCTCTCCCTGGGGTGGACAAGGCAAATCATTGGACTACAAATCATTGGTGGAAATATTCTTTGGTAACACTGTGTTCTCTTTGTTTTTATTATTGATCATTAAGCTAATTTTTCATTTGTAATTTTGTTTTCAAATGGACCTTCTCACTTGAGGCAGGGTTCAAAGCAGAGGTCTGAGACTAGTGCTGGACTCCTTTCTCAAATTCAAGACTACATTTTCTCTTTACCCTAAGCTTGAAGCTGCCATTTTGGAGGCTAAAGAGATTGGGAGAACTGTCTTCAAGTTAACAGGGTGAAGCAGAAGAAAATTACTGTTATAGGCAGTTGGGTGATTCAGTGGAGAGAGCACTGGGCTTGAAGTCAGGAAGTTCTGAATTCAAATATTGCCTCAGATACTTACTAGCAGGGCAACACTTGGTAAGTCATTTAACTTTCCAGTCTCAGTTTCCCCATCTGCAAAATGTGTACATAACAGCACTTATCTCCCAGGGTGGTTGTGAGGATTAAATGAAATAATATAAATCAATGCTTAACAAATTAGGAAGTGTTATGAATGCAAACTTTTCTTATTATCGATAATAATTAGAAGCCATCCTGAAGAAAGTCAGTGAAGGTGTAGAATGTTGATACCGGGAGCTGCCACTTATGGGCTGCTGGGAGAGTATGAGAGCATATATAGGTATGCGGCCTGAGAAGGAGAGGTTGGTTAGGAAAGAATTGACTTCTGGCATGGCTTTTAGACCTATTGGAATCAATTAATTCATTAGAAGCAGCTAGTTGGTACAGTGGATAGAACCCTGGCCTGGAGTCAGGAAGACCTGAATTCAAATTTGATCTCAGATCCTTACTAGTTGTGTGACACTGGTGAAGGAAATGACAAACTACTCAGTATTGTCAAGAAAAACCCATGGACATTATTGCCATCCTATGGTCCATGGAGTCATGAAGAGTTGGACACAATTAGTCCTATACAGGATAGATATGCTTCAGTGATGGGGAGTTGGCTACCACAAAAGACAGACTTGTCTATTGTTGAATACCTTTTGAATTAGGTCTTAAAAGATTGACAAAGAAGAGGTGCTTACTATGTGGCCATTGAATGAATGAATGAATGAATGAATGTAGGAAGAACAGCAGGAGCAAAGAATTCAGCAGAAATCATATGGTAGTTAATACATATAGAGTTCTAAGGTTTACAGTATACTTTATATACATTATCTCATTTAATCTCAAAGACAAGCTTGTGAGATAGGTAGGTAGTATGAGCATTATCTGTTTTACAGATGAGGTAGCAGGTACATAGAGGAAGAGACTTGACTAAGGTTACCCAATCAGGATTTCAAGCCTGACTTCCTTACTCCACATTCCCTGGGCTTTCTTCCTTAGTGCATTGCTCCCTTAGACATCCCTGTACTCTAGCACTGATAGTCTGGCTGGGAGATGAGACTTCAGTCTAATAAAATTTGTGCAAACAATACAAAATTGGACCAGCGTAGGGGTCATGTGAACTCTAAGAGGTTGAGGGAGTAGGTCAAATACATGGGAATATCATCTGGAGGTGGTGAGCAGAGCTCTTTACAAAAAAGTTTGATGGTTATTTAGGAGCAAGTTTGAGGAGGGGAGGAGGAGAATCTTGTTCAGTTTTGCATTGGATTGGGTGCCTTTGAGGAATTTTCCAATTCTGAGATCCTGTGACAGTTTTGAACCAGAGAATGATAATAAGCACTGACCCTATCTCTTTTGTTTGAATACATCACTCATTTTTGCCCTTGGCTACACATGCAAAGCTTGGAGATATTGTGAATTCAGTTCCAGATCATTGCAATAAAGTGAATCACATGATTTTCTTGGTACACATAAAGTTATATTTATATTATACTGTAGTTTTAATAAGTTTGAATAATATTATGCCTTAAAATGTACATACCTTAATTAAAAATACTTTATAGTTAAAAATGCTGACCATCACCTGAACTTTCAGTGAGTTGTAATCTTCTAGCTGAAGAAAGGTTTTGCCCCCACGTTGATGACTATTGACTGATCAGGGTACTCTTTGCTGAAGGATGAGGTGGTTATGATAATTTCTTAAAATAAAAAAAAAACAATGAATTCTGACAAATTGCTAGACCCTTCCTTTCACTTGAAACCTTAGAGATCATTGTGAGGTGCCTAATTTCAATATTACTGTGTCTCAGGGAAGGGAAGATCCAAGAAGAGGGAGAATGGATGGTTGATAGAGCAACCAGAATATATATAACATTTATCAATTAAGTTCATATATAGGTATGGTTTGTGGTACTCCAAAACAATTACAATAGTAACATCAAAGACCACTGATGACAGATCACCATAACATTTCTAATAAGAATGAAAGTTTGAAACATTTCAAGAATTATCAAAGTTTGCCTCATGCTGTTGGAAAAATGGTGCCAGTAGACTTGTTCAATGCAGGGTTACCACAAGCCTTTAATTTGTAAAAAAAAAAAATGCAACATCTGCAAAGTACAATACAATGAAGCTTAATAAAATGAGTTGTGCCTGTATTTTGCTTTGCTTTGCTTTGTTTTCTAATTATCCTATATACATAGGATAGGTAGCACTAGGCTCAGAGCCAGACCTAGGTTCAAATCCTACTCTTTAAATTTAGTTTTGAGACCATGGGGAGCAATTTCCCAATTTCCTCATCTGTAAAATGGGAAGATTAGTACCTGAAGTACCTACAGAACAGGGTCATTGTGAAGCACAAATGAAATAATATTTGAAAATTATAAAATACATTGTGAGTGAGTTATTATTAGTCTCCAACAATATCCTTTTGCACTAGGAACATAGAAATGCATCCTGACTGCATTCTGAGTGAGAATATTTGGAAAATAAAGATGCAGTGATAAATTAGGGCACTTTTTAATGGACTTTTACATGGCAAATCACATAGAAATCTTAGAAATAATGGCAAAAGACAAGTTAGTAGATTGTCATTTTAGGACATTCAATGGCACAAATGGAACCAGAATAGTACAGAAGGCATGATATACTCATGTAGAATTATCAGATTGAAAAAATTTGAACCAGTCCCCATGACTTCCCTGGCCCCTAGCTGGTAAAACTGACCATTGGTAAAAAACAAAGGATTCTGAAATGGGAAGTTGTGTCTCAGTAGGGCTTCTTATTTTTTTTTTAAATGATGGGAGCCATCCTTATTTGTGTGTGTGTGTGTGTGTGTGTGTGTGTGTGTATTTCATAGGACTGTTAGAATAGGAAAGCGGATTCATATCTTTCTAATCCTTCAGTTTTCTAGAGGAATCTGAGGACCAGCAAGGTAAGATGAACCGAGATCTTCTGACTTCAGATGAAATATTCTTCCTGCTATACCATATTGCATTTTAAAGGTCGATGCTGTTTCATCAGTGGTGGGGGATGAATGATGGAAGAAAAGACAAGTGACACCACAGGAATATGGTTATTCCCAACCCTCATTTCCATCATGAGACTTTGTGATTCAACTACAATGAACTCAGTGATACTAGAACCAATGATCTTGATCCCAAATAGGCAAATTCAAAATCAGCATGGAGTTTTTCTGGCTAGAAAAATTTTCTGTGGCTATATGGCAGCCAGGTGTTCCTAGCCTAAAGAGAACTGTGAACCCATCTGAACCAAATCCATTCTGGGGCAAAATGGTTTTCCTTAATCTCTACTTTGTGTTTATCTGACCCTAGGAAAGTGAATTTGAATATTTTTGTTTCCTTTGTCCTTTTCTTTCCTCAAAGACAGAAATTATTTGCAATTCAACAATGTGGGAATGCCCATCACCAAGCAGATAGCATCCTATTTTGACTATGCTAGTATATGGGGATTAGGAGTTCTCTTTGCCCTGAGTGGAAGAATTTTCTTTTCTTTTTTTTTTTTTTAAAGGTTTTTGCAAGGCAAATGGGGTTAAGTGGCTTGCCCAAGGCCATACAGCTAGGTAATTATTAAGTGTCTGAGGCTGGATTTGAGCCCAGGTACTCCTGACTCCAAGGCCAGTGCTTTATCCACTAGCCGCCTAGCTGCCCCACCCTGAGTGGAAGAATTTAAAAGCATCAGAGGATGCAGATTAAACCCAGGTCTGCATGATTTCAAATCCAACACTATTCACTGTACCACATTGCCTCTTGTCCCTTCTCAATAAATCCTAGATTGTATGGATACAAGAGCAATAAAAGGAAAGAAGGAATAAACCCTAGAATCATGCATCTAATTATGATGGCAGTGATGGAACAAGGGAGATATACCATTTGGGTTTGTCTTTGCAGGTATCCAAACTCAGGGAACTAAACAGACTTAGGGACTCAGTATGTAACTCTTTTGGTTCTTCTTTGAGTGTCTTGAGTTGGGGACTTGAGCATCAAAAATTTTTAGAAAACGGAAAATTATTAGTGCAGGGGTCAGAAGTAAATTTTCTTGGACTATTCTCACTGGAAATTGGTATCCGGCTTATATCAGAGAAATCTAATTACAGTTCTGGTCCCTCATTGTCTCTCTATTCCGTTGGCCAATACAAGAGGGAACATAGAAACTGACACATTTCCATCATTAGATGATGCTTAGCACACTTTATTCACCCCACCAGGAAGAGGAGGGAGTATTATCCTAGGAGGATTCAGTCCATTGAGGTACAGTGGCTATGGCAGGTGCTGTCCACAAAGACAGAAAGAGGAAGGGAGGTAATAAGTTAAGATCCATATAACTTATGAAAAAATAATATATATCCATATATCTCATATCCCATTGATGTGTTGCACCCTTAGAAACCAATAAATAGCAAGAAAAACAGCAGTTAGAGGGTATCTCCCCACACAAAGAAGTGTGTGAGCCTGTGTCCCCTTGATTTCTCATCTGACACTCAGGTAGTGGTTAGCATTATACTTTACTAAACAGCTTGGTGTATTAAGGCTATTAAGAAGAAAGAAAGAGACTCTAGATACTTGGTGCCTTGAGAAGTGGAACTTGGGTTTGAGTGAGAAGTTAGGGCTGGGGAGGTAAGGTTCCCCAAGGGAGAAAAGGGGGCAGAGTAAGGGAAAAGATAGGCTCCAAGGTGTTGATAAGAGAATTCAGACTGAAAAAAGACCAGTAGGGGGCTGTTTGGCATTTGTCAGGAAAAGAGGAGAGGGGCTAATAGGGTCACAGACCCAAATATCTATACATATTGAATTTTTTCTCTTGTGTCTTTTTAAGACATTCATTTTGAGGCTGATAGGATATACTCTTTAGCACAGCTATAGAGGATAGCAGCTAAGAAGACTGGTTACCTACCTTCACCCTCAGGACTCCAAAGGACATTAAGCCTTCTTCATAACCCAGTGGCAAGGAAGACAGGAAGGAATAGGGGCAAGAGATAAGATGTTAGTTTTGGAAGAAGATAAAGGGCAGCAAATCCAGCCATAGTGGATCATGAATTGGAGGTTCAAAGCTTTCCTGGTTCTATCTTTGGGGGGACAAGGAACGGACAGTCTTGGCAATGTGGCTTTATTGGAGATATGAGAACTTTGTCTTTTGGGGTAAAGTACATAGCTAGAGAAGTGGAATTCTGAGTGTGAGGCTACAGGGACTCTAGGACAAGGGGCCTTGGCTAGGCCCTGTAGTAGCTGCACTTGAATAAAGTGAGATAAGATTCTGTTAGCTCCTCTTCAGCAGTGTATGGCAAGGTTTAAGTATTAGCAACATTCTTGAGAATTTAGAATTACCTGAAGAAGGGTTCTTCTAACCCTATCCTCCAATTAAATGGCAAAAATATAATGTTTCCCTGACAAGGAGATGGGAAGTTGGCTCAGGATTAGACTAATAGACTATTCCTTTCCTTCCCTGGGAATGATTCAATTTGAGCAAAAGCCCTGAGAGTGGGGACCCATATAAGGCAGAAAGGAAAGGGAGGAATTATGAGGCATCTAAGTTGGGTCATCAAGGCTCAGGAACCTCCAGGTTAATTCTCTGTTCCCACCCAGAAGAAAATTTTAATTTCTCCCCCAGAAATCCCCACACCCTGCCTTCTTTTAATACTGTCAGTTGTTTAGGGAGCAAGTAAAGGTTGGTGGCAAAGGAAGGTAGTAGGCTTTCATCCTCCCTGCTAATCTGGCTGATTAGTGGCACCCAAACTTCCTTTTCTCTTCCCATGCCCTGGAGGTACCAGAGGAGGTACAAGCAACATGAAGGTGACCAGACCAGGGAACAATGGGAGGCTTGCTCACTACATTCTGCCCTGAGAAAGGGACTTAAGAAGCTTGTCCAGGGAGGGGATCATGATAGATAGACCAGTTGTTCACATCCCCAAATGAGTTGTTCAGATCCCCAAAACAAAAATGAAAATGGGGTGTGGGGGGGAGGTATAAGAGGAGGTCCTAGAAGTGACAAGGAATAGAAGCAGGATTGATCCTGAAGTCCATTTAGCAAGTCCAGGAAGTGAGGCCCTGGTCACTGGATGGAAATTCCAGAAATGAGTGATGCTGTTGGAAGGTTGAGGAGTGGAATGGAATTATCATTAACCCTCTCTGGACCCACAGGTAAGCTGGGACTTCCCTCTATCTTCCATGAGTCACTCCTGCTAATGGGGGAGTGGCTAGCTGGACCAGGGAGCCAGCGGCCTTACTGAGTAGCCTCAGATTCCTGAGATATGAGCTTCTCCGACATCTCTGTGATTTTGATCACCGGACCCTTGTTCTTCTTCCTTTGGAAGAGGGTCTTTGAGGAGCCTAATTTGGAGGCAACTGCAAGGGAAATAAATAGGGGATGTGAATGGTGGTATCTCATACTTAGGTCCCAATTCATTCTCCCTTTCCAATCTACCCTTTGCATAGCTGCCAAATGAATATTTTAAAATCACTCATCTAATTATGTCCTTGCTTCCTCAAAAATCTTCCTTGGCTCCCTATTGTCTCTAGGATACAACATAAAATCTTTAGCTTGGCATTTAAGCCCCTCCTACAAATCTCACTCCTACCTATCTATTCAGTCTTATTTTTTATTACTCTTCTTTACTTTCTATTCTAGACAAGTTGACATATTAGCTATTATTTATTTATTTTTTTAGGTTTTTTCGTAAGGCAAATGGGGTTTAGTGGCTTGCCCAAGGCCACACAGCTAGGTAATTATTAAGTGTCTGAGACCGGATTTGAACCCAGGTACTCCTGGCTCCAGGGCTGGTGCTTTATCCACTATGCCACCTAGCTGCCCCCCCATATTAGCTATTATTTATGATACCCAAGATACCATTTCAGTCTGGCCATGTATGGAATGCATTCCCTCCTCACCTCCACCTCACTCAGTTGCTATCTCCTGACTGCTCCCTATTTCCATTTGTTATAGTTGTGTATTTTTAACTTCTAGAAGATACCTTGAATATACTTGGTATTTACTTCTCCTCTCTGTTTTTTTTTTTTTTTTTTTTTTTACTTCTACAAGTTACTTTGAATATGCTTGGCATTTACTTCTCTTCTCCTTTTGTTAGTTTTCTTTTTGGCTTCTAGAAGTTACTTTGAATGTACTTGTATTTACTTCTCTCCGGTTGTTAGTTTTTGTTTTTTTACTTCTAGAGTTACTTTGAATATGCTCAATATTTACTTTTCCATGGACAAATTATGGGCCCTCCAACAGAATATAAATTTTCTTAGGGAAGAGGCTATTTCCTTTTAATCTTGGTTCTCCCATTTTTGGGGGGTGTTTGTAAGGCAAAGGGGTTAAGTGACTTGTTCAAGGTCACACAGCTAGATAATTATTAAGTGTCAGGTGCTCCTGACTCCAGGCTGGTGCTCTATCCACTGCTGCCCCTATTCTCCCATGCTTAACCCAGTCTCTTGCATATCATAGGCACTTCATATATGTTTGTTAAATTGAGTTGAGTTACTTTTAGAGTTCCTTAAAAAAAGAGAATCAGTGTCCCTATCCCAGGGATCCCAACCTTTGTCCACTTCCCCCAAACACACACAAGATAAGATGAATAAACTCACCAGGTCTGGATCGGGATTGGATAGCACTGAAAACCGTGGAGGAAGGAGAGTCCATTCTGGGGAGAGAGAAGTAGGGGGTCAGGTGGAGAAGGGAGCTCCTTTAGTGACTTCAGACAGAAGGAAGGTCAAGGATGGGGATAGAACCCATGGGGAATCCTGTTGTTTCTATGCTGTATTAACCTTGGCAAGTGACATATCCCTTTTGTGTTTCATTTTTCCTTTCAAGGAAGCTTCCTGATTTCTATTGGTCTGTTTGGATTCCTGGACTCAGGGAAGATGTTTTTCCCATTTTTTCATTCTATAACATATGCTAGAAGTATTTTTGGTGCTTAAAAAATGAAATACAGTGTGGTGGGGTATGTTAGAGCACTCAGAAGCAGAGAATCCTGATTTCTAGGTCCAGATTAACCATTAACTGAATAATCTTTGCCAAATTGCATAATAACAGTAATTGTTTTATTAATAGAATATTGTTTTGCTTGCAAGGAGATTTTTCATATATGATCTTTTTGAGTCTGTGAAGGAGAAAGTACAAATATTATTTTTACTTTACAGATGAGGAAATTGAAGCTCACAAAGGTCACATTATTTGCCAAGAGTAGTATAGAGCAAAGGCAAAAAGGTCTTCTGATTTCAAGGTGTGTTTTTTCTATTAAAGTATGTGACCTCTCCTGTACCTTAGTTTTTTTATCTGTAAAATGGGGAGGGGGTTAGACCAGATGACCTAGATTTAAATACTATAATTCTCACACCCTCCTTCCCATCTTATCTGGGCATGCCTCAGTTTCGCCCTATCACCTGCACTCTTCTCCTTCCACCAGCTTCCTGTAAGTAGCAATCTCAATGTCCAGGGCCAACTTGATGTTCAGCAGCTCCTGATAATCTCGTAGCTGGATGGCCATGTCCTTTTTGGCTTTCTGTAAAGCTTCTTCAAGCTGGGTCAGCTTGTCCCGGGCATCCCGGAAGGCCAATTCTCCCTGTTCCTCTGCTGCCTTGATGTTCTCTTCCAAATGCAGACACTATAACCAGTAAGAAGATTGTCAGATAGGGAGGTACCAGAGCCCAGCCTGGGCATTCTTGGGTAGAGGGACAATAGGAAGTCACATAACTCTCATTCTTCAGGTGTGGAGAGAGTGTTCAGTTAGAGATAGTGAGGAACTTAAATGTGACAATATAGGGCTATACAATTTTTAAAATAAAGAGTTCAATCAGTGAAAGGAAATGTGGTGTAATGACTAGAGGCCTGGCTTCCAAACCAGGAAGACCTGAGTTCAAGTCCCATCTCTGACACATTCTAACTGTGTGATCCTAGGCAACCTCTAGATTATAAGTTACAAAGAAGATTCTGGTCCTTATTGGCAGAAAGTTTCCATAATAGGAATTCTCTGCTGAAATCAAAGTTACAAGTCTCTAATCACCTTATCACCATTTGAGACTTATAACAATCCTGTGAGCTAAACAGGAAGCAGCTAAGTGGCAAAATAAGATAGAATCCTAGACCTAAAGTAAGGAAGATTTGAGTTCAGATTTGACCTCAGACTCAACTGTAAAATGAGAATAATAAGAGCCCCTCCCTCACATGGTTGTTGTGAAGATCAAATGAGAATATTTGTAAAGTGCTTAGCACTTCTTAATAAATGCTTATTTACTTTTTTGTTTGTTTCTTTACTGATGAGGAAGTTGAAAATCAAAGACTGTCACTTGTTTTATGCAACAACTAATAAGAGGAGGAGGAAATATGCTGCAAAGACCTTTAAGGGCCAACAGTCTTTTTTTGTTGCCCAAGGTTGGACAAGTTGGCCTCTATCATCCTTTCCAGATCTAAATTTCATGATTTGAATGGGAGTTGAACCCAAGCCTAGCTTTCATTAAGGAATATTTATGCTTGTCCAGAAACCTGTGACATGTCTGTCCTAGGAATATTTTAAAACCAGTTTTTTTCTTGGGTAGTTTGGCCCTTCAGTGGATGAACCCCATTGTCTGAGAAACCTGGAAAGAAAGTTCCTCCTGTCCCATGGATTGATCTCTTTAAGTCCACTCACATGACTCTTGAGAGAGAGGATTTGGGACCTTAGCTTCTGAATTTGGATGTTCAAGTCAGCAATCTCACTTCGGCTGTTTTGAAGGCTGTTCCCAAACTCAGCAGACCGAGCTGCCCTCTCCTCCAGCTGAGAATTAAACAAGAGTAAATGGGAGACATGTTTCAACATGGAAAGACTTCTCTGCTAGCTGTTTCTTCTTTTTTCCTCATCCTATTCTTCTCTCTTCTCTCTTTATTGACTCTCCTCTCTCCTCTTTTCCTTAGAGTCTTCCACAGCTTCCTTACCTAGTCTCTGTTTTCCTTTTTTCTTTTTTTCTCCTATTTTCATTTCTTTTTATTTTTATTTCTCCCCAGAGGTCTCCCCATCCTATCCCCAGTCTTTAATCTCTTCTTCTTCTATCCTTCACTTTCCTATTCTCATTTTAGATCTAGGAGTCTTTCCATTGTTTGAAGCTGCTTCACTCATCTTCCTATTCTCTTGTCTTCTTCCCAAGTTTTCTATTCTTTCCCTTCTTTCTTTTTCTCTACTCTCTAGACTCCCTTCTCCCTCTCTCTTCTCTCCCCCTTCTATTTGCTCTCCTCCATTCTCTCCTACTCTCTGTTGTCTAGTCTGTCTACCTTTTCTATTCTCCCCATGTATTCTCTTTCCCCTAACATCTAGCTTCCTCTCTTCCCCAACTTCTCTGTTCTCCCTCTCTCCCTCACTTTCTAGTCTCCTTGCTTTCCACCTTTATCCTTCTTTATGTTTCATTCTCTCCCTCACCTTCTATTTCTGTCCTCAGTCTATCAGGGCTGGAAGGAACTCAGATCTCATCTAGTTCAATTTTGTACAAGAAACTGGAACCCAGAGTAAAAAGTTAATGGCAATGCCAATTGGATTCTGCTCTACTGTTGTCTCTTCTGGATTAGACTACCTCTTTCTCTCCAGAACTTCTTTTCTTTTATTTCTCCACCACTTCCCAAACTTCCCTCACATATGGTTCAGATTTTTCATGAAAATTCGAGATTGGTTATATTCCTGAGCTCACCCTTTCCCATACCCAATGCTTACCTTTCCATTCTAGTCTGAGGCAGCTTCCTGGAGTCAGCCCCCAGCTTCTCCCTCCTACCCTTGTGGACATCCCTGGTCAGTGATGTTTCCCTGGCATAGTCTCCCCATTCCTCTTCCCTTACTACCATCCTATTTGCCCTTATACTAGCCCTTACTCTACTTCTGGAATATGCTTCGGCCTCCTCCAGACTTCTAGCAGCAATGGCATCATATTGGGCCTTCACTTCCTCCACAATGCCACTGAGGTCAATATGGCAACGACTATCCATTCCTACGGTCACTGATATGTCCTTTACTTGGGCCATCAGGTCCTGGAGTTCCTGGGAAGAAGGAAGGAGGGAAAAAATAGGATTGAACAGAGAGGAAGGATGCAGGGTTTCACTTAGGTTGCCCATTTCCTATATTATGTCAGCTTCTCCATTTTTACAGTAAAGAAGATAGTATCCCAGTATGTTCACCCCCCCTTAAAAGAGAAGGAGGGTATTTGGGATATTGTGAAAAAATAATTCAAATAGCAGAATGAGAACAGGTGACCTAAATTCAATGCTTAGCTCTGTTTGGCCTTGGGAAAGTCACTTCCCTTTTCTGGGGCTCTGTTTCCTTCTCTACAAAATGAAGGAGTGATGTTTTAATTAGAAATCTTTCTAGCTAGGAATCCATTGACTTTGGTCACTCAGCTTTCTCACTTATGTGCTCCTTTCTTGGTACATCTTCTTTTCTCATCCCCCTGCCCCTAAACCTTCTACCTTGGATTCCAAGCCCAATTTATACTTTTCCTGCTCTAGTGGACTTCTCTGATGAATTTCTCCTGATTCCATTTTTGCTACTTTCTCTCCCTGGTAAATACTTCATATCTTTCTCATAAGACTGATAGTTCCATGAGGGTAGACACTGTGTCTCCTCCTTCCTCAGAGGTCAATTAAGGATGAATCCTTAGATGAGTTAAGGGTGAGGAAAGGAGGGGTGGCTAGGTGGCGCGATGCATAGAGCACTGGCCCTGGAGTCAGGAGTACCTGAGTTCAAATCCGGCCTCAGACACTTAATAATTACCTAGCTGTGTGGCTTTGGCCAAGCCACTTAATCCCATTGACTTGCAAAAACTAAAAAAAAAAAAAGATGAGGAAAGGATGACTTTATTTAGGACTTACAGTGCATAAAGTTATGAAGCAGGTTATGGGAAGGGATATGAAATTTATGCAAGTCAAGTTCTCTCAGCTAATGGAAATGACATTTCATTAGAGGTATATGACACATTTTTGTTGTTCAGTTATGTCTAATTTTTTGTTACCCCATGTTACACCAATAATACCATTACAATAAAGAAGCACAAATAAAAAGTTGAGTGAGGTCTGAGGTGGGGGGGAGGGTCATAATGGCTTATCTGGGGGGGGATCAGGGAAGATTTTATGGAGGAAGAGGTATTTGAGTTGGACTTGGAAAGGTGAATGGGAATTCATCAGGCAGAATGGCAGGTGTAGGTAGATTACATTTCAGACATAGAGAATAACACGGGCAAAAACATAGACATTGGAAAACATGGCAGGTGGGGAGTGAGGAGTCCAACTGAATCAAAGAATAATTTGTGCAAATGGGAATAATATAAATAAAGACTGGGAAGGAACTAGACATGGAGAGCCTGGAAGAGACTGCTCCAAAATTAACAGGCAACATTCAGAACTAAGTAGAGTTTCAGTATCTGGGGTTGCCTCCCTCCGGGGCAGGATGATGGTAGTGGTGGCTAAAGGAGCTAATAGGCTCAGGCTCAGAGGCAAGTTCTCCATTTTTCTTTCAGGGTATATTCAAGATAACTTCCTCTAATTTCTTCATTGACTACATTAGACTTGGTATCAGTGTAGAACTCTCTCCAATTTTGCTCTGAGGCTCAACATATTTTTTTTAATCAGACCTATGATATGATTTCTTCCTACTCTGATACCTGTTACCTCAATGGTTATGAGCAAATCATTTCTCTCTGAACTTATACATGGAGATTGAACAGGATGGTCTTTTAGGTCCTTCCAGTTCCCAGTTCTATAATTTGGTGATCTTGGAGCTCATGAACTTATACTAATGATTGGAGTGACCTATCCAGGTTATGGATAATTAGCTCTTTTAAACATTTCAATTGACTGTAAACCCTCTGAGGGAAGCAGTTGTTAATTTTTGTTTTTCCCAAATCCTAGCATAGTGTCTTATAGGAAAGAACCTGGATCTGTATTTTTATTTGTATGGAAAACTTCAGGCTAAGAAAACTTTATCATCTGAAGCAGGTCGACATCTCTGCAACTCAGGGTTGCCCAGAGAGTGCCAGATAGATTATGAAACATACCTGAGATTGCACAGTCAATAAGATTCAAATAAGTCAAATAAGAGACTTGAACTCCATTCTTCAGAGTTTTGAGTCTGGCTCTCTGACAGCAGGCCTGCAGTCAAGAAGACTTAATCTTACTGAATTTAAAGTCTTCCTCAGATATTTATTAGCTGTGTGTTCCTGGTTAAGTGTGATCACTTAAGCATACCCTTTGACCCAGCAATACCACTACTGGGTCTATATCCTGAAGAGATGATCAAAAAGGGTAAAAACATTACTTGTACAAAAATATTTATAGCAGCCCTGTTTGTGGTGGCAAAGAATTGGAAATCAAGTAAATGTCCTTCAATTGGGGAATGGCTTAGCAAACTGTGGTATATGTATGTCATAGAACACTATTGTTCTATTAGAAGGGATGGGATTTCAGGGAAGCCTGGAGGGATTTGCATGAACTGATGCTGAGTGAGATGAGCAGAACCAGAAAAACACTGTATACCCTAACAGCAACATGGGAGTGATGTTCAACCTTGAAGGACTTGTTCATTCCATCAGTGCAACAATTGGGAGCAGTTTTGGGCTGTCTGCAAAGGAGAATACCATCTGTATCTAGATAAGGAGCTGTGGAGTTTGAACAAAGTTCAAGGACTATCCCATGCAATTTAGAAAAACACAGATATGTTATTGTCTGATCTCTAAGGATATGATTTCTCTTTCATCACACCCAATTTGGATCAAGGTACAACATGGAAACAAAGTAAAGACTGACAGATTGCTCTCCGTGGGGGAGGGAAGTAAGATTGGGGGGAAAATTGTAAAACTCAAATAATATCTTTAATAAAAATTAATTTAAAAAAGTGTGATCACTTAACCCTCTTTGTATCAGTTTCCTCATCTGTAAGTTGAGTGAGGTCTGAGGGGGGGGGGAGGGTCATAATGATAAGTTATGATAGTTATGATAACTTTATCACCATAAAGATAAGCCTATCTGGGGGGGATCAGGGAAGATTTTATGGAGGAAGAGGTATTTGAGTTGGACTTGGAAAGGTGAATGGGAATTCATCAGGCAGAATGGCAGGTGTAGGTAGATTACATTTCAGACATAGAGAATAACACGGGCAAAAACATAGACATTGGAAAACATGGCAGGTGGGGAGTGAACTGGAGAAGAAAATGGCAAACTTCTCTAGAGGCTTTGCCAAGAAAACCCCAAATCGGATCATGAAGAGTTGTATACAAATCTAAAACAATTGAATAGTAACAATTTTATTCACTATTTCATTGCTTCTTGTTTGCCTTAAACATAGCAAGCTTTTAATAAATCCTCCTTGAATTGAATGGAATTGATCTTGGCCCTGACTGATTCTCCATTCCCTAAGAACATTTTTTATAGAAACCTAAGGAGTCAGAAGCTGAAGAGAGGGGAAGAAGTGAAGGCATAAGAAAGATGTAAACAGACTCACTGTGCCAACACTGTGTAAGTACGGGGTGATTCAGTCACCCTGGGACAGATGGGGGAAGTGCTGTTAAAATCTGTGGGAAATGGCAATAGGGCATGGATAGGAGGGTGACAGCCCTAAAATGTTATCTCATCTGTGTGTTGGAAGGGGGGGGGTATGAAATCCAAGGTTTTAAGGGAGTAGACTAGGTAATCCTGAGATCCTAGTCCAGATTAGGTAGCTGTTTTCTTTACAATTATGGCTTAGTCTTAGAGAGTTTGGCTTGAATGGAACTATGGGATCTCCAGCAGTCAATCCACAATAGCCTATCCCCACATTATATCTTTTATCCTGAGCTCTCCACTTTCTTAGTTCTTCAAAGGTACCACTCTTTCAAAGAGCCATTTCATGGCCTAGGAACTTCCAAAGGTCAAGGAATCGCCATACTCACTTAGACCCTATTATTCTTAGCATCCTCTCGGTCTCTCTTCTATACCCTGCCCTTCCTTCACTTATCTTCCTCGTGAAAACTAGAAAAAAGAATTCCAGACTCAGAACATTACAGCTGGAAGGGATCTAAGAGATGCTTTTAAAAAATCTGCTCATTTTACAGAGGAGGAAACTGAGACCCAGAGATGTTTTCAGCCTGTTTAAAGTCACCTAGAAGCAGATTTTATAAGAAGCTCTGGAAAGAAACCTTGGGACTCATTTAGCATTGTCCCTTAATTTTATAGATGATGCATAGGAAGTTGTAAGTGGATGGGATTCACACCAATGTCTTCTGACCCAGACATTATTTCCATCATATTATCCTGATGAGTTGATCTGTTCTGGGGAGAAGAGGGATAGTTTGTTTGTTTTAAGTAGGATAATGGTTTCCTTCTTTCCATGTTCCTGGGGCATCCAGAAAGCCCTGTTTCTCTTACCTGTTCATACACAGATTTCATCAACTCCACGAAACTCTGGAGTCCTTGTAATTTGGCTTCTAGTTCTGTCCTTCGAAGACACTCAGCATCCAGATCCTTTGGGGAGAGAATGATCAGTGAGGAAGAGGCTATAGGAGGGGGTACTTTGAGACTGAGCTGAGCTGAGGAAGGAGGGGTATTAGGGCAAGGGTGGGGCAGATATTGAGGCTGCACTTCAACTCTAGGGAGTAAAAGTATCTGCCTAGGAAGAAGAAATTCTAGGAAATTAATGGAAGGGTCAAGAGAAGGATCCATGAAAAAATGCTAAAAGGAGTCTGGGAAAAAGGAGCAGGACAATAACAGTGCCTATTTTATATATTTCTCTTTTTTTAAGTTTTTTTCCAAGGCAATGGGGTTAAGTGACTTGCCCAAGGCCACACAGATGGGTAATTATTAAGTGTCTGAGGCTGGATTTGAACTCAAGTACTCCTGACTCCAGGGCTAGTGCTGTATCCACTGCACCATCTAGCCGCCCCTATATTTCTCTTTCTTACCTACTCATATATTTGTCTATTTGTTTCTCTATTCTGGGATAAACAGTGGTGCATTTGCAAAAGATCTTTTTTTTAAAAAGTGCCAGGTGAACTCACTGGACATAAAGCAGGGTTCTTTTTTCAAAGTATTGATCACACAAGTGTTTGAACTGGATTTGAACTCAGGTCCTCCTGACTTCAGGTCTAGTGCTCTATCCATTGCCCCGAAAGCAGAGTTAAGAAAAGTCAAGTCATATGCCTAAGGGAGGAATTTTAATCTGGATTCCATAGACTCCTTAGATTTCATAGGTAAATGAATATAGACTGGAAAAAAAATGATGTCTTTGTTTTAACTGACATCTATTTTAAAATTTGTATTTCCTCCAGCTATGAAAATAGGCAATGCTGTTTATTCTGAGAAGGGATTCACAGACTTCACCAGATTGACACAGAGTCTATAGAACACAAAAAGTTAAAAACCACTGGCATAAGAGAGGGTTCTGTCCTGGGGCCAGGCAGGCTGGGAGGTAGTGAAGGGGTGGGGAGTACCTTCTTCAACTGGACAAAGGTGAACTCCATGTCTGTCCGCTTGGCAATCTCATCTTCATATCTGAGGGGGACAGAAGCAAAAAGAGACTCAACTTCCCTATTCTAGGTATAACTGTGGGGTTCAGAAACCCTTTTCCCAAAGGCTCATTGGAGATAAAATGTTTAATTTTGACTACATGAAATTGAAACTTTTTTTTTGACACAAAGTCAGTGCAGTGAAAGTTAGAAAGAAAACAGTTAATGGGGGAAAATATTTGCTGCAAACTTCTCTGATAAAGGTTTCATAACTAAGTTTTGTGGGGGACTTATTCACCTATATAAGCACAAGAGTCATTCCCTAAGAGATAAATTTTTTATTTTAAGATTTTTTTTTTTGCAAGGCAAATTGGGTTAAATGGCTTGCCCAAGGCCACACAGCTAGGTAATTATTAAGTGTCTGAGGTCGGATTTGAACTCAGGTACTCCTGACTCCAGGACCGGTGCTCTATCCACTGCACCACCTAGCCACCCCCTCCCCAAAAAGATAAATTGTTAAAGAATAGGAACAGTTTGCTCTGGAACTGCATGTTACTATTCTTTAACTCTTCTTAATATCTGAAAGGGACAAAAACAAAAAGAGGTTCAGTTCCTCTACTCCAGCTAAAAGTATGGGACTCAGAAACTCCCCAAAGGATCACTGGAGATAAATTAGAAAATTTTGATTATATTTTATTTTTGAGGAAATTGAGGCAGAGAGAGATTAAATGATTTGCCTAGGGTCACACAGCTTCTGAAGTTAGATTTAAATTCAGGTCTTCCTGATCTGATCCTCTGCCTTCAAATCCAGGGCACTGGCTAATGCCAACTTCCCAGTTAGCTGAGGGTGATCTTGCTGTTGTTGAATAAGTCAATAAGATTGAACTGGAGAGTCCAGAGTGGGCAAATCCCATATCATTGACTAGACTTTTTTGGGGGTAGAAGATATCATTCTACTTTAGGAACCAAGAAGGATAAATTGGCTAGTGATGGAAGCTTTTACCCGTAATTTTTAATTGCTTGCAACACTATACTTTTAAATATGTTTTATTAAAGCCTTTTGTCTTTATACAGTCATTTCTAGATATTACCTTTCTTGTCACTCATCCAGAACTGAATTCCTCCCATATGAAAAATGCTTAAGCACAGTACATTTTTATAGTGACCTCACCTGAGATGGAATGTAATGTTCTGCCTCTCCATCAAGGAAGAGGAAGATGTATTTCATTCTTTGTTTCCCAGGGTCATTTTTGCTTTTTTTTCCATTCACTCAGAATTTAGTTTCTATAGTACAAACTAATCTTGTTATTTCTTAGTTCTATCCTTCTTTTGTATTTGGAGTGTGTGTATGTGTGGTAGGTAGGGTGTGGGTAGTCTGGTTGAATATATGTGTAGGAGAAGATGGAAGAGTAATAACAAGAACTGAGAGTCTAGCAATTTCAAGGACAAAGAGGGATGAGGATAATCCAGCCAGGGATTACAGGTCCTTTAGGGGTCAGAGACCAATAAGCAAGACCAGAACTGAGCCCTATACTTCAGAACTTCCCAAATGGGTGAGAGAAGGGGCAGAGGGAGAGTCCACTGTTTGAAAAACTGTCCCAAGTTCAGAGCTTGGGAGATAGAAGGGGAAGTAATAGGACCACCTGTTTCCCATTCCCAGGTCTACTATCACATCCCCAAGGGAATCCCTCAATACCCTTATTCTCAACTCTCCTTCCTATATATCTTCCCCATTGCCCAGGTTCACTTAGGTTCCCCATTTGTGAAATGGAAAAGATAGAATCATATTCTGTATTTCCACAGTGAGGTCATGAAAGAGTTAATGACCCTAGCAATCAGAGTCACTTTCTTGTCCCAATGTGATGGTCAGCTTCAAGTTTGGAGGACAACTTATTATTGTTTATCATTATTATTATTATTATTATTATTATTATTATTATTATTATTATTATTACCCCCACGCCATGACTCCCGAGCTTGGATTCTCTGGAAAGCTGGTGAACCACTCCAGTCATCCAAATTCTCTGTCATCATTAAACGTCATCAGACTTTTCTCTCCCTAGATTCCCTGATCCTCCTCTTCTGCAGCTCTGCTTCCTCTGGGAAACCTTTCCTGAATTGTAACTTCAGCCTGATTTTCATTCTCCTTTCATTGTCTGTCTTTTAGCCATCCTTCTCTGGGAGCCCTGCTGTCTCACCCCCTCTTTCTCTTCCAAGACTCTGGCTTCACTCTGCTGTAGCCAGGCTACCCTACTCCTGGTTCCCTGTTTATACCTTAGTCTTTCTTCCCACAGGCTCTTCATATTCTCTTCCCTATTTCCAATGGGTACTCTCTCAGCTCTCTTCCTCCTCCTCATTTTACACCAACCCTTTCCTTATCCTTCCCCCTTTCCCAATCCTGTACATATTGCATAATAACAATATTTCTTTAAGATAACAACTTTGTGAAATCAATAGTACAGGTGGGGAACTCAAACTTAATAGAAGTGAGGGGGGCAGCTAGGTGGCACAGTGAATAGAGCACCAACCCTGGAGTCAGGAGGGCCTGAGTTCAAATCTGGTCTCAGATATTTAATAATTACCTAGCCTCAACCCCATTGACTTGCAAAAAACACAAAAAAAGAAAAAAATTAAGAAAAAAAAGAAGTGAGGGATTTGCTCAAGTTCACTCTCTTGGAAGAAATAGTCTGGAAGTGAATTCATGTCCCAAGACTCAAAACTGAGAGTTCTCTGAAGCCTTCCCTGATTGATTTCCTGATGACCCTTTCTCCATCTTTCCAGTCCTGATGTTTTCACTTTACCTTCATATTTGTGACTTAGTTTATATATTCCACTAGAGTGGGAATTCCTGGAGGGCAGAGGTAGGGTCTCCTCTAGGAGGATAGAATTATAGTCTTTCAATTTCTAACTGTTTAGCAGTTAAGAGACCAATCTTTGTCTTAGACTCTGCTGTTCAGTCATTTTTAGTCATGTCAGATTCTTCATGACCCCATTTGTGGTTTTATTGGCAAATATACTAGAGTGGTTTGCCATTTCCTTCTCCAGCTCATTTTACAGATGAGGAAACTGAGGTAAGCAGGGCTGAGTGATTTGCCCAGGATCACAACTGTCTGAGGTTACATTTGAACTCAGGAAGCTGAGTCTTCCTGATTCTAAGTCCATACTCTATCCACTGTGCCACCTAACTTCCTATTTTGTTTCTAGACTTCATGGCTTCTGGAAGAACTCAGGGCTAGACAGCAGGAGAGATGTCCTGATAGACCAGAAACAGAAATGGGGGTGGGGATCTCTGCTTTTTCCCTGGGATTTTGAGCTGCAGAGTCACCTGAGAGATGAGTCTCTCCTCTTTTTCTAGGTTTTTCTCCCTGGAGTTCCTGAATCACCTTCTAAAGGTAATTATAGCTGCCCTTCCTTGCCATGAACCAGTTACTGCCCTGGCCCCATGTTACCAGTTGGCATGGTTCCTCGGGCCCCATGGGGATCCTGAGTGGGAGTACCTACACATTGTCTTGACCTCTACCATCTGACAGTTCTTCAGAAGCAAGCCAGAGAAAGAGAGAGAGAGAGAGAGAGAGAGAGAGAGAGAGAGAGAGAGAGAGAGAGAGAGAGAGAGAGAGAGAGAAAGAGTGAAAGAGAATACTGGAAATCTGACTGCTAGTCAGAGAGAAAACAAATCTCACTGGCAACTGTTTTTGTATCCTGGGCTTCCAAAGGAGATGCTATAGGACACAAAACTCTGAGCTAAGATTCAGGAGACATGGGTTCTATTCTCAATTCTCCTAGTAGCTTCAGGAGTTGTGGTGCCCATTCAGCGACTGTCTCTCACATCTGGAATACTTTCCTTCTTCAACTCAAACTTTTGGCTATGTAGTTTTTTTTAATAGTTTTTTTTTCAAAATTCAAATCCTATTTACTTCAAGAGACTTTTCTTGGTTTCTACCCTCTTTCCCCCTTCTACCCCCTTCTCCCCTTCCTTCTAAGATTACCTTCCATTTACATCATAGATATCATGTATAGGTGGGGAGCCCAGTGAATAGAGCGTCAAGCCTAGAGTCAGAAAAACCAGAGTTCAAATCTAGCTTCAAATACTTACTAGCTGTGTGATCTTAGACATGTCACTTAACCTCTGTTTACAGTTTTCTCCTCTCTCAAATGAATAAGAGAAGGAAATGGCAAAACATTCCTGTATCTTTTGCTAAGCAAACACCAAAGGTGGTCACACATGACTGAAAACTGACTGAATACCATCTAGGACACTCTCCCCCAAGCTACCCATTTTACAGATGAGGAAACTGAGATGTGGTGCTCTTCTTGCCTAATTTCTAGTAGATTTACCACAATTTCCATTGGGTTTCCTTCCCAATTTAGTATTAGGGGCACATTATTCTGAGAGCAATATGTCCTTTTCAATCCCCAGTTCCAATAGGAGGAGACCTCAGGCTTAGTAAAAGGTCACTGGGGAGGGATCCAATGATTTAGAAATGAAAGGGACTTTTATTTTTGTTGTTGTTGATTCATTTTAGTTCTGTCTGATTCTTTGTGACCCCATTTTCTTGGCAAAAATGTTGGAGGGGTTGACCATTTCCTTCTCCAACTCATTTTACAGATGGGGAAACTGAGACAAATATGTTAAATGATTTGATCAGGGTTACATAGGTTAGAACAATCTGGAACTGGATTTGAATTCAAGTTTTCCTGGTCCCAGGGAAGATACTCTATGTACTGTGTTACCTAGTTGTCAGAAGAAACCATCATGATCATTTAGTTAACCCTTTCATTATCTAGAGGAGGAAAATGAGGCTTAGGGTGATGAGATTTACCTGAGGTCATATAGGAGCTCTCCCTCTTCTTTCCCTCTGTTCTTCTCCTTCTTCCCTTAACCTCTCTCTAACCATCCTTAGTCTGGTTTCTTCTCTGGAAGTCTAGATATTTATATTAAAGCTGAGCTTTCAAGTAGCAAAAGATTGACTTGGAGAACCTATCCAGGTCCCTGCTAATCCCAGGCATCCTAGATTCCAATCAGTTTTTTAAAATTTATTTAAGGCAATGGGGTTAAGTGATTTGGCCAAGGTCCCACAGCTAAGCAGTTATTAAATGTCTTAGGCTGGAATTGAACTCAGGTCCTCCTGACTCCAGGACTAGTGCTCTATCCACTGTACCATCTAGCTGAGCCCTGCCCCCCTCCCCCAATCAGTTTTTTGAATGGGATAAAGGTAATTTTCTTTTTTTTTCCTCGTGGAGGGAGGGGCATAGTAAGGAAGGAAAAAATGAATGCTTGATAATTAAAAATAAAATTTAACTTAAAAACTGACAGGCAGTAGAATCCAGGCAGGGGTGGACCTGGGAGAAATTAGGCAGAGATATTTGCAGGTTAGTTCTCATGGAGATATAATATCTCTATTATCTTTACTCTTATTCCTTATTGTGAGTTTCCCTCAGAACTATGTCTGAGACAAGGGGAAATAGAGTATAGAGTCAAGGTTGTTGAGCTCTTTAGGGAAGAGTAGGGGAGAAGGTCATGAAAATGATTGAAACTTGACCAGGGGAATCATTGAAGGAGGGCTTGGTTATCACCTGGAAGGGTGTGCCCCTTGTGCCTGGGGTCTCTGACCTAGCCCAAGTCACCCAGCTGGCTGTCCATTAGACCATAGACTGAGTTGGCTTAGCCCTACATGGAGATGGCCCAGATGGTGATGGGACCTGGAAATGTTGGGAGGCAGGTCTGTCTTTTGACTCCTTCTCCAGGTGAAAGGGAAGCAACTGTGTCAAATCCTAACCTCTTTAGGGTGGCCCCAGTAGCTGTGGAAAGAGTTCATGACTGGGAACCAGGAATCCCAGCTTGACCTCCTGTTCCATATATAAATAGCTTAATAAAATTGCTTCCCCTCTTTGGGCCTCATCTGGAAAATGAGGATGTTAACCTAAATGGTCCCTTCCAGTTCTGATAGTCTATAATTCTATGTTCCATGGAGGCTGCCCCTTCCTGGTTTGAAACCCCAACTTGGATGAACCTCTTTCCTTACTCTTCCTTCCCCCCCCCATCTCTGTCCAGTTCCACAAAATATCTTTAATTCAATTTGCTGCCTTCCTCTTTCCACTTCCTCTCCCTTCTCAATTTGTTTGCTTGTCAAGAACAAGGGCTGATCTCATCAGATTTGTGTAGACAAGGATTGGCCCCTCCCTGTTCTCTCTGCCTTGGGACTTAGCCCAAGTCACCCAGGCACCCCTCCACTATGCATAACAACCTGGGGGGTCAGGGAGATACAAAACACTCTTTATGCTTACCTCCCTCAACCTGAGCTGTTCTCTCTGGGAGCCCTGGCATTTCTTTCAGTCTATCAAACATTCACCTCTTTCCAATTATTCTCTTTCTTTTGGCTGCTAATGAAGCCCAGTTTGGAAGAAACTGTCTTGAATATTCTGTTTTTGATAAAACTAGGCAAAAAAAATCCCCATGCCTAGGACTGAGTAGAGTTTGGTAGTGAATTTAATGGAAATCATGTGCCAGACCAAATAGAATTCACTCACCTAAATTTTTTAGATTGAGAAGGGACCTTACGGATTTAATCTGATAGAAAACCTAATGGAAATTAAGCAGCAGCTTATGAGAAATCGGGTAGAAAACTGAATGAAAATCAGGGAGAGGCCAAATGAGAAATCAGACAACTGAACAGAAACTAGGCAAGAGGCCTAATAGAATTCAGATAAAGGCCTCATGGAATGAGGTGGAGACTTAAAGAGAAATCCCACAATCATATGTGGAATTAAGTGACAGGCCTAGGAGAAATGGAATCTCCCTGGGTTTTCCACTGGGACCTCTCTATGTTGGTTGACTTCCTTTCAATCCTGTCTGGGGGGGGGGGGTTGGTGGGAACTCTGAAGGTGGTGAGATCAGATGTTGGGGAAAGATGGGATGTTAGAGCTAGTGAGTCAGGAAGGCTATAGAGTGAGAGTGTTGACAATGCTGGGCTGACTGGGTGGGATTATAGAGTCTTAGGTCATCAAATACTAGGATTTGATAACATGAGTGGAGTATCTTTCTGGGAAAACAGTCAAAGAAAGCCACTTAGATTAGTTCTGAACTGTTCTGTCACTGAGATATCTTCTTTTTCACTTCTTGCTTTTTCTGTCAGCAATAGGCTCTTACTATAAGGATTAGTTTATGAAGAAACTTGGACTATCTTTGTTACTATTAAAAAAAAGTGACAGACAGCATCAGAATGGGGAGAGAAGTTGGTGCCCTTGGAAAGGTTATGAGCAATTGCTGCCGCCATTTTGTTCTACATATTAATTGCCTTGCTTTCCTTATCATGGGAATAAAAAGAGTTTCTGAGGAAAGTTGGGGTCCAGGGTAGGATGTCTGGGGGTCCTGAATGGAAGTAGAATATGAAGGTACTTAGGCTACTCCAACCTCCAGAGGAGATGGGGGAAAAAACTCATGTCTCTCTTAGGTTTCTCTGTCCTCAGGGAGAGTCGCCCTCACTGAGGTAAGAGGAAAGAGACTTACTTGAGCTTGTATTCTTCCACTTTCTCCAGCATCTGCATCAGGTTGACTTCAAGCTGATTCCGCTCCTGGCTCACCGTCTTCAGCTCTTGCTGCAGGCGGTTCAGGTACTCCTCATACATGTGACTGAAGTCAACAGAATTGGATTCTTGCTCCTTCAAGAAGCTCCAGCGGGTTTGTAGCAGCTGGTTCCGTTGCTCCAGGGATTGCACCTAGGAGAGATTGGGAATGGATGCTGAGAAGACAGGAATCTTGGGGATGGGCTGCTTGGTGGGGTTTTGGGAGCTCTGGGTCCAAGATGAAAAGAAAAGAGGTCTAAATTCAGAGGACTGGAGACATGCCTCAGATCATACATTCACTAAGAGATCTAAGAGATTTTAACTCGGGTCCCCTGACTCCAAATCCAGGTATCTTGGTATTGTACCATCCTATGTCCTTAATTCAAGTTAAAATCATCTGTGGAACTAAGTGACAGGCCTAGGAGAAATGGAATCTCCCTGGGTTTTCCACTGGGACCTCAAGTTCAACTTGACAAGCACATTGGGACGGTAGAGGTTCTGTGGTCTCACTCTTACCGGGGTAGCTGCCTGCTGTGCAGTATTTCTAACAAAGGCTATTTACTTGTTCCCAGGGATAAAAACTCCCTTGAGGCAGCCTGAACTTTTTTGACCAGCTTGTAGGAAGTTTCCCCCTAAAACCTGCTGAAATCTGCTGTATCAGCTTCTACTGGAGTTTGCTCTATGGGGACAAGCAGAATTTATTCCACATGATGGCCTTTCAGATATTTGAGGATAGCAATTGTGTTTCCCTCAAATCTTTTCTTCACTTTCAACATCCCTTATTTCCTTAATCAATGCTTCTATGCTATAGGACCTATAGGATGGTCTCCTTGTCTCTCTCAACCACCCCTCCTTACCACCCCACATCTTTTCTTCACTCCATTGATTTTCTTTTGTTGTACATTAGCTAAAATGAGGTATCCAGATAAATCTGAACCTAATGCTTCAAGCATGGCTTAATCAGGACAGAAGACATGAAGTGGGATTGTCAATGCTTTTCCCAACAGAAGCTCCTGGCCTAAGCTTGGACATCCCTTTCTTTGCTCTTGAGATAGAGGTATGGTTTTCAAGAGAAAAATTGTGCTAGTAGTGAAAGCAAAAGAGGATAAAATACAATGGTTTTACAGAATTTATGAGTTATAGATTATCCCAAGGTATTCCTATTTTAAGTTCCATTAGACTATATTCCATCTAACTCATCTCTCCTCCTAGGGAACTAGAATCCTGGCATCTAGAAGACCTGAGTTCAGATTTGACCTCAGACAATTACTGGTTGTGTATTCCTGGGCAAGTCACTTAATCTCTGTTTCATTTTCCTTAGCTGTAAAATGGGAATGATAATAGTACCAACCTCCATATGATTTCTCTCTCATCACATTCAACTTAAGTCAATGTATACCATGGAAACAATGTAAGGATGTAAGGACTGGCAGACTGCCTTCTGTGGGGGGTGGGAGGAGGGAAGTGAGATTGGGGGGGAAAAATTGTAAAATTCAAAACAAATAAATAAATAAACAAACAAACAAACAAATAAATAAATAAAAAGGAAAAAAGTTCTAATCTCCCAGGATTGTTGTGAGGATCAAATGAGATGCTATTTGCAAAGAGTCTGGCCCATAGTAGGCCCTTAATATATGTTTATTCTCTTCCTTTCCTTTCTTCCTCCCCTCTGGCTTCAAACTTCCCTTCCTCTGAAGCATATCTGGCCTCTTGGATTGTATTATCAATACTTAGCACAGTTGCCGACAAATGATAAGTAGTATTTAATGAATATTTGTTGATTTCTTGGTAAATCTTAGAGTTCTAAGAAAATGTGATTCACCATCACTTCTAGTCTCAGTGGTTGAAAGTCAAGTCCTTGCCCCATTATTCTGTAATTTACACAGGGTTCCACACCCCCTGCTCCCCTACAACAGTTTTGGACAAGTCCCTTTTTTCACACCCTCAGAAGAAATTGCCTTTCCCTTATGACTGGGGACAGAAATTGAATGTTCCTTTTGCCTTAATACTAGAAATATATAACTAGAAAATACATTTGTATTATGCACATTTTGCCAACTTGCATTCCTCTCCCCATTGTGTGACAATGTGTGATGACCAATTGTTTCTGTGTGAAGGGGTTGAAACTCTAAACTGTTGAAGGTTCCTGGGGAAATCAGGGATCAGAGATCTAGAGCTCAGAGGGACTTTGGAGACCATCTAGTTCAATCCCTTCATTTTACTAAGAAGTAAAGTGAAATTCAGAAAGACAAAATTCATTTGTCTAAGGGCAAAAAATAGTAAGCATCAGAGAGGAGATTAGAAACCATGCTCCATGCTGTCTCCTCTAGTTCTTTCCCTAGATGTTAACAGTTAAAATGAAAGACATGACAAGAATTTCTGGAAATATGACAAGAGTTGGGGGGTGGCAGGAATAAATTAGACTGGCTGATTCTCAATTCAAGATCCCTGTCATTCTCCATGGACCTATGGCCTGAAACCGGGCATGAGAGAAAGGTTGATTGTGACCATCCAAGCATATGTCTGTATAGACAGAAATGCCTACACAAGAGGCACAATGATGGTCAATGGCCAGCATGCTGTCATTATTGCAAGAGAAGCTCATCTTAGGCACAGAAGCTTCAAGATACCATCTCATCTCCCCAGGTCTGTTGTTACTCTTGATAGTGGGTTTCTATCTGATTTGATGCTGACCTCCTTGGCCTTGGACTATTAATGCAAACTCCTTTTTCTGCCTCTGACAAAGTCCCTTGGATTCCAATTCTTACATATGATTAGCTGTATGATCATGGGCAAGAGAGGGACAGATTTCAGTAAGGAGGCACCATTGCTGGGGGCTTCTGTGGAGTAGTGACAAATGGATTTGCCATGGTGTGGGTGGTAATATGGGGTTAGAATGGTAGTAGAATAGAGGTAGTTGGTTCTCAGACTTGTGAGAGATAAGTTTCATTTCCTTTTCCTCTTTCTTTCTCCTTCCCCTCTTCCTTCCCTTTCCTTGCATACTGTCTCTTCCTTCCCTTCCCTTGTTTTCTCTAGAAAGGATCTCCCTCTCTTGCCCAGACTGGAAGTACAGTGGCTAGTGACAAACTTGAACCTAGTACTGATTGGTATGGAAATTTTCATCCCAGTAGGCTCACTCCTCTGTAGGTAGTCTGGCAACCTTTGCTGATAAGGGATCATCATATTAGTGCAAGGCTTAATGTGAACCCCCAGTTGACTTTAGCCCAGCTGTAGCTCACAACTCCCAAACTAAAGAGGTCCACCAAACATTAGCCTCCCCAGGAGCAAAGATTACCCACAATCAGTAGACTAGGGATAATCTCTTCTGTACTGGGCCCTCAATTTCCTCATTTTTAAAATGGGATGAATAATACCCATACTATCTACCTATGTTCATATCTTAGAGATAATAGAATCTTTTAAGGAGCCTCAGTGAGGAGAAATAGCTTGTTGAAAATCAAAAGGCCGATAAGTTTCAGGATCAAGTCTCAAATTTAGGTTTAACATCAAATTTAGTTCCATTACTGCTCTCCTATGTTGCTCCAAAAGCATTTTGTAATAAATACTAAAGGTTAAATGAAAGGCAAGGTAGCACAAGGGATAGAGAGCCATCTTGGGAGTCAAGAAGATCTGGATTCAAGCCCTACCTCTGACAATCCTGGGCTGTGTGACCCTGGTCAAATTAACCTCTCTGTGCCCTAGATGACTCTGGTCATCAGAAAAAGTGCTGACCTGCATTAGTAGGGGGAGTTCATCCCTTGGAGCTCTCTACATCAATGATATCACAAGACTGGCATAAAAAAAAGATCATATAAATGTGGACTATTATTATTCGGTTGCTGTTGAACTCTCTCTTGACCTGGTTAGTATCCTGTTTACTATCTTGGAGGTGGACCACACCCTTTCCCTAGGAGGGTTTCTTCTCTTGGCGCCTGCTGATGGCTCCTCCTATTCAGTGATGCCAGCTCCATGTCCTCCTTTGGAGTTGGATATTAGGCAGCATGTACCAGTCTGCAAGACTGGTTAATGCTAGGTCTTAGGAAAAGATTCTTTGGGCCAGAAGCCAGCACTTGGTATTTCTGGGACTGTCTGCAACCTTTTTCTTTTATTTACCTCCTTTTTAATATAGGGTAAACTCACCTATGCCCCATTTTTGGTTGTTATCTGTAAATGGAAAAGGAAGTATTTAAAGAGACAGAGAGAAGTCTAGAAGGGAAGGGATGCCATGCCCTGAGAGACAGGTGCTGGCTGGCATTTTTGAGGTTCCAGAGAAGGGACAAGAGTTTCTAGGAGGGATTCAATATTCGACTTGTCTTTCTTTCCTGACTGAAGACAGCTACTAGTGTTTCCACACATATGTCTATTTGCTTTACACTGTGTTATATGTTTATACACTGATATCTTAACGAGTACAGATCAGGATGAAAATGAGGCACAATGAAAAGAGCTCAGGGTTTAGGATCAGTAGATCTGGGTTTGACTCTCAGTTTGGTCACTGCCTACTTCCATGAACTTGGATGATTCAGATAATTCAGATAATTTCTCTTGGTCACGTTCCTCATTGCAAAATGAGGAGCTTCAGTTAGACATTGGTCCCTTCCAGCTCCAAATTTGTGATCCTAAGTTCTCATAGAGACAGAGGAAATGTAGAGAGAAGAATTAATAAGAGAATTAGAGGTCTCAGTCGGGGAAGCATGTGGTAAGAGAGCAGAGAAAAGAACTTAAGAAAGAAGAGGAGGGCAGACCAGCTCAGCCACAGATGGGTATGTTTGGATTGCCCATCATATCAAATGAGGTGAGAGATGAATCAGGGTTGGGGGAAGGTTGAGTTGGGGAATCATGGTGGATTCCTATATGTGGAGATCTTTTGCTGGAGGGGAATCATTTTGTAAGACTATTCAAGTTTGGCTCTGTTCTGGGCTCTTCCAGAGAAGTGGGGGAAGATTGTAGTCCTTAGAGACTGATTGATGATAGCTATTTGGGCTTGGGTACCTGCTGCAATGCAACTAAGACTATGAGCTTGATGCTGTTGGCAGAGGTGGGGGGGGAGCTAATGGGGATGGGGTTTCACTGAGGATTTAAGGGCTCTTCTCTGTTTTAGGCAAGGGTTATTTCTGTACTTTCCACATCTGGGGTATTTGTATCTCCTTGGGTCTCTTCAATATGAACCTGTCATTTTCTATCTTGTATGGAAGTTTTTTGTGTTTATATTTAATCTTCCCTTCTAGATAGAGTGAATTAACAGACTATATTACTTTGAGACCATGTACAAGGCACTTATTTTCTATGAGCCTCAGTTTCCTCATCTGTAAAATGGGAATAATGATAATTGTGGGATCAGCTCAGAGGGTCATTATAAGACTCAAATGGATAACATATGCAGAGGGCTTTGCAACCTCTTAAATAGACCCCCTTCTCTTCTGTAACACTGCCACCACTCTATGCCTATCCTCATCACCTCACACCTGGATTATTGCAATAGCCTGCTGGTAGGTCTGCCAGCCATAAGTCTCTTCTCACACCATCTTCTGTTTAGTCACCAAAGTGGTTTTTCCTAAAACTCAAGTCTGACCATTTCATCTCCTTACTCAATAAACTTCAGTGACTACCTATCACCCCTGGTACCAATATGAAGTCCCCTGTTTGACATTCAAAGCCCTTCATAACCTAAGTTCCCTCTATCTTTCTAGTCTTTTCCACCTTACCATGTAGGCTTCAGTCCAGTGACACTCTTCTTGCTTCAGTTTCATGATCATGATGCTCTATTTCTTGACTTTGGGCATTTTCTCTGGCTATTTCCCATATTTAGACTGCTCTTCCTCCTCAACTCTACCTATTTATAAGTTTTCCTGGCTTCCATTGTTATTGTTCATGTCCTTGATTTTTTAAGAGAACCTATAATATTATAAAATCTCATCTTTACAGGAAGCATTTTCCAACCCCTCTTAGTTTCTAACACCAACTCTCTCAATTATTTCCCACAATTGACTTGTTGGTACATATTTCTTATTGTCTTCCTATTTAGACTGTGAACTGTAATAGGAAAAGGACTGTCTTTTTCCTCCTTTTTAAGCTCAGTGCCTGGTGAAGCTAGGTGACCCAGCAGATAGAGCACTAGGCTTGTAGTCAGGGAAACTCAACCAACCTCAGATACTTCCTATCTGTGTGATCCTTGGCAAGTCACTTCACCCTGTTTACCTCAGTTTCCTCATCTGTAAAATGAGTTGGAGAAGGAAGTGATAAACTATTCTTGTATCTTTGTCAAGAAAACCCCAAATGGGGTCACAAAGACTCATACATAACTGAAACAACATAATAATTACTTATGGACTGACTGTCTAAAATGCTATAAGATTGTCTTAACTCAGAGGTGAACTTCTTACAGTCCTAAACCAGTGGCTAAGTAACAAGACTTCATGAAGGCCAAGTTCATCCCATATGTTGGGGTTACCAACACATCAATTCAACAAATATTTCTTAAGCACATTTTGTGGGTAAGTATCACTGTATTGTGCTAAGTTCCTTGGATCCAAATAAAAATAAAATAAGGTCCCTGACTTTATCCTGTCTAGGAGGGGAGAGAAAACATGAACATAAACAACTATTATATGAAAAAGACAACAAGGGTAAGTGCTGAGATATCCTGAGCCCCCAAGGGTAGTTTTCTGTCCATAATTCCGGAATGCTGGTAGCATCAAGTTCTCCTTCCCACTCATCCTCCATTATCCTAATGAAAAACCTAATGGGGATAGGGACTGAGTGTTATGAAGAGAGCTGAGGAATAAACTGAAGCTTTGATGCGACCCATGCTGTCCTGTCAGTGAGAGGTGGCTTTCTCAATTCTCTTCCATGAGCAGGCCATCCCTAGGCCTGTCACCTAATGGCAACTGTCGACTGGTCTCTGGGATTATTCTATTTTATCTTTTGTTCACCTCTTCTGTTATTCTTCCTTGACTTACTGCTTGTCTCTTCTGAGGTATATTCAGTTCCTGGTGTGGAAGACTCTTGTCAGTGATGATCTTTCTCAAGTCTACTGCCTGTAGTGGTCATAGCTAGATTAGTTCATAGAGATCAGAATGTGTGTGTGTATGGTGTGTGTGATAGAAAGAGATGGGGGGGAGAGAGAGAGTGAATGAATTTGGGCAAGAGGGAAGGGGAATGCTTTTCCTACTGCTGTACTGATCTCCCACCTTCCTCACTGGGCAGGAGTCCCATGTTGATGCAGTGGGTGGGGAGGGAGGAGACGTGTTAGGTTCTTTCTCCTCCACCCATGATGTATAGACAAATCTTTCCTCCCAGAAGTTTTGCTTTCCACCTAACCTCAGGCTCTTATGTTGTAGACCCATTTAATTTTGTTCATGTAGAAGGTATGAATGAAGCCAAAAGTGAAGGGACCTCCAATCCTGAAATTGGGAGTCCATTTGCCCTCTTGAAGAGCCCCATGTTGTCATAGTGGGTGGGGAGGCAATCAGGATGTGAAAATCTGTCCCCCACCCAGGAACTCCCCAAAGAATCTTCTTTTCTGAAGGCCTCCTCCCTCGATGCCCGTGTTGGGAACAAAAGGGCTGGGAAGGGCAACTAATCCAGAGCTAGATGAGGTGCCAGTTTAGTTGTCTCCAATAGGCCAAAGGAATTCACTCCAAGCAGGGATGGGCCATCCCTCTGGGCCTCTTTCACTAGGGTACAATTCCCTGCTCCTCAGCCATAGGCTCAGTTTAGGTCCTGCCTGGGTGGTCCTTCTCTGGCCTTAGGAGGAGGTGGGAAATTGATCTTTTTAGAGTTCCTTAGATTTAAGTTCCTGAACACTTTGTCTATGATTGTATGTGTGTGTGTGTGTGTGTGTGTGTGCACGTGCACGTGCATGCACGTGCACACACACGGCACTCTGGGTGGGGAGGAAACAAGAACAAGGGGATTTAGGGTTCTTACCCACTTCCCTGCCCTTATCTAAATATGCTCTTCATTCTGTGACTTCTTGGCTTGGCAGCTTTCCTAGACTGAGATTCTCTTCCCCCCCTCTTCTTCCCCTCTCTGGTCACTCTCACCTGCCTGGAAAGCCTCTGGAGGATTTTGTTTTCTCTTTGCTTCTCTGTTCTGTCCAGGGAGGATGAGGATCCCTCTTTCTCATGGGCTGGCTCTTAGCCAACCTGCCTGTCAGCAGGGGGATGGCATCTTGGTATCAGAGCTCCCTCCTAACCCTGGAATTCCTTAGGGACTAGTGGAAATTATCTCAGCCATCTCTCTGCCTCCAGGCAGCCTAGATGAGAGGCAAGTGCCTCTCTTGGCTCCTATCGGAGTAGCAGTGGACATTTCACAATCTCCTTCCATCTCCTTTTCTCATCTCCTCTTTATCCTGATAGGCCTTTTTCCTGTCTTACCTCAGTACCTTTCCTTTTGTCTTGTCCTCAGGGAGTAATAAGCATCCATTCATGGACCATTCCTCGCCCCCCCCCCCCCCCCCCCCCCCGCCATGGTTCCTTTTTCACTGACTGACAGGTAGTGTGGGTGTAATGAAAAGGCTATGAGAGAATATGAGTTCAAACCATTGTCCTGCTGCTTCTTGCTTCTGTGACCAGGGGACAAGGCACTTAACCTTAAGAAGTCTCAGTTTCTTTATTTGTAAAATGAGAGCCTTGAATTAAATGATCTTTAATATTTCTTCTGGCTCTAAATGTTCTCAAAAGTTAGTCTTAATTTTCTAATCTGTAAAGTTGGAATAACACTACTTATATTTGAAGACCTTTGCAAACTATATGTTAGTGTGGTCATCATTTTTATGATCCTGTCCTCACCGTTCTTTTCTCTAGGAGAAGTAATTCTTGCTTTCATGAGTCTTCTTATAGCTACTATTCCCTAGGTATCTTATCATCCCTGAAGTACCCTCTCTCTCTTGCTCAAAGTTCCCATATCTCTTCTTTTTAAAAAAAAACTTTTTATTTATTTAAGGCAATGGGATTTAGTGATTTGCCCAAGGTCAAACAGCTAGGCAATTACTAAGTGTCCAAGGTCAAACTTGATCTCAGGTCCTCCTGACTCCAGAACTGGTGCTTTATCCACTTCACTACCTAGCTGCCCCTCTCATATCACTCCTAACTTAATTTTTTAACTTTTATTTCATCTTTTTTTTATTTTTGCAAGGCAATGGGGTTGAGTGACTTGCCCAAGGTCACACAGCTAAGTAAGCACTAAGTGTCTGAGGTCCAATTTGAACTCAGTTCCTCCTGACTCAGGGTTGGTAGAATTCATCTTGAAGTAGCCAAGTGGCACAGTGCTAGATTTACAGCAAGAAGTTACAAGAGCTCTAATCTAGTTTAAATTCTAATTTGGCTCTAGGAAGTTCTGAGTTTAAATTCAACTTTCTAACTGGGTCACCCTGGGCAAATCATTAACCTCTGTTTGCCACATTTTCCTCATCTTTTAAATGATGGTTCTTGAACACTCTTTCCCAGAGTTGTTGAAATAATCTAGGTGAAGGGCTTTGCAAATCTGAAATCACTATATAAATATTTTAACCATGGGGGAAGAAAAAGAGGGTGGAGATTAGTGCTGCAGTTCCCTAATATTTAAAAGATAGTAGGGAGCTGGAGTAGATGATTCCTAAATTTCTTCTAGCTTTATCACTGATAACTAGTTTTATCATCTGTGCTGACCCTTCATTCCCTTCATTTTGCATGAGTCTCCAGCAAGGACTCCCCTCTAGCCTGCAATAATGTACCCATCTCCTTTCCTTCTGAGCTTTCTTGCAGCTATTTTAGTATCTCCTTAGTGTTTCTCCAGACCTATCCCTTGTCTTCAAGAAGCCTTCCCTGATTCCTTCAGTAGCCCCCCCCCCCCCCCCAGTGATTTAGTATTTTGTCTAGTTGCTCTGGGTTCTGGTCATTTTCTATATTTAACTGTAAGCGCTGGGGGTTGGGACCTCTCTTTTCTGTAATCCAGAAGGAAGCAATACATTCAAAAGAGAAGGAAAAGGGAGAAGAAAAGTCAAGATAGAAGGTAGATAAGCAAATTGTTTTGCCAAAATTGTAGAGTTAATGGGGCCCTTTCTTGGCCAAAGGCCAACACTCATATCCCTGAAGGGAACCTTGAGACTGTGGGAGTTTAGGCCATAACTTCCTGGAAAAGCATTCCAAAGGCAGTGTCCTTACCCATACCTTCTGGAGTACAAGCTCCTTGTCTTTTGGGGGTCAAGCTGCCCTATAAATAAAATTCTAACTTCCTTTTTCTCTATGGCAACAGCTCAAAGTGATATCAGCCCTGGCATTCAAAGGGAGAAAAACTTCCAACCTGGCCAAATTACATGTTCGGTGAAGCAATACTTTTAAGGGATTAAGCTAGGATTGGAGAGGAGAACTCTGCAGGGACCTGCCTCCCATCCACAAATTGCTTGTTATTGGAGGGAAATTACAATTCTGGAGTTTATCAGTTGTTAGGGGTTGGCAGAAAGTTCTCAGCTAGCTAGACAATTGTTCTTCAGGGAGACAGCTGAGGTGGAGTAGTGGCTAAAGGACAGGGCTTCGATTCAAAATAGATCTGAGTTTGAAACATGTCTCAGATCAAACTAGTCATGATCCTGGACAAGTCACTAAACCTTTTGTCAGCCCCATCTATAAAATGGAGATAACAATAGCATCCACCTAACATTGTTGTTGAGAGGATATGAGATTTTATATATATATATATATATGTATATATACATACATATATATACATATATATATATATATACTTTAGCTCTTAATAGCTAGATAAATGCTAGCTATTATTATTGTTGGTCAGTCTTTTGTCTTCTGCCTCAAATATACATAGAAGAAACTCTGATGAGGGAAGATGTGCATCCAGGAAATACATTTTAGGAAATAGGTAGATAGTTCTGAATATCAGTGCTGAGAGGTTGGGGAGGCAGAGCTGGGGAATGAAGGGAGGTTAACCAGAGGCTTTTGGGGAGGTGGGAAAGTGTATGGGGGGAGGCAATGTTATATTTGGAGTAGGAAGGAGAAAAAATAGCTACTTAGAATGAGGGGTCATGGTCCTTACCCTAGGACCAGATCTGAAAGGGGAGCTAGAACACACAGACAGAGATTAATGCCAGGGAACTAAATGCAGATTATGGAAATGGGTATTGAAGATACCCAGAGCCAAAGAGGGACTGTGTTTCTGCTGTAATCTCACTAAAGATGGGGGCCTGGCTGGAGAACTGGAACTGGGAAGGCTGTTTCCTATATCCCAGCATCGCTACCAACATTCCTATCCCCTGACACGCCTTAGGCAGCATCCTCATCGGGTCCTGCATCCTCCTTCTGGCTCAGGTTTCCAGGGGCCACCTCAGCCCAGTCTCTCCATCTCAGCTCAGTTGGGCATCACACAGGGTGGCCAAAGAGGACCAAGAAGGATACTACACTTCCTCAAGATTATCAGAAAGGAATAGGGACACAATCAGGAGAGAGATTGAGGCTTGGGTTGTTTGTTCTCTGGCCTTTTTGACAGATCTCCACCTTTACTTTTACCCCATAGCACAGGGTCGGGACTTTAAGTCAGGAGGACCTGGGTTCAAATTCTACCTCAAATACTAATTGGGTATGTGAACCTGGAGAAGTTACTTAACTTCTCTGTTCCTTAGTTTTTTTCAATCTGCAAAGTAGGGAATTGAGCTTGGTGATCAATATGCAGTAGGGAATCTGACCCAGGGGTACACTTTGGAAAGCAACTCTAAGTGCTTTAAACACTCTCCCACTGCAACCACCATGTCCAGGTAGGATGACCACTTGATGGTTTTTCAACCTGTTTTCCCTCTTCCCTGACATCCTTCAGGGTCAGCTGTGCTTGGATGGAGCTGGGAAAGCCCCGCCCCTTCTCAGAGACTAACTCAGCCAAGTGTCCTGCCTTCCCATTGGCTAGTGAGGGATCCTAGGGGATGCTCAGAGCCGGGGCCATGGGGGGGGGGGGGAGGAGCAAGAGGCTCCTTAGTGACTGTTCCATGCATCTCTCTCTGCAAATCAGTCAGAGACCAGTGTCACTGTTTCAGATAAGGTTAGAAAAGCTAAAAGCTCTCCTCCTGTCTCCTCTTACCTTGCCAATCAAAGAGGCAAATTTATCGTTGAGTGTCTTCATTTCCTCTTTCTCCTGATTCTTCTGTTGTTGGATGGTGGGGTCCACCTTGATGTCCAATGGCACCAGGAGGCTGGAGTCCACGGTCACCTTCTGGAAAGTGCCTCTTGGTCCACAGCTGGTGAGACTTCGAGAGCTGAAACTGGGGTTGGGGCTGGGGCTGGGGACTCCACAGCCATTGTGTCCCAGGGAGCCTGGGCCAGTACTCCATCCTGGAGTTGCCCCACTGCTGCTGAAGCTGCTAAAGGTTACACAGGACTGGCAGGCCATCTTGCCCCCCCTGGGGGGCAGTGAGACTGGGCACCCAAGGGCACCCTGGGACAGAGGGATGTGGCAGCCGGGGCCTGGCAGTCTTCTCCTGTTTCCACCAGGCAGGAGAGAGAGCTGGGTAATGAGGAGCAAACACCTGTTGTACTGTGCTCATTACCTTCTTGGGGAGGGCGTGACGCCTCCCAGCCAGACCAACCTGTTAGATGATGTTGCTCCCTCCTCCCTCCTCCCTCCTCCTCCCTCCCCCCCTTCAGCTCCCTGAATCTTTCTCCTCCCCTCCTGAGGTAGTTTGCTTTGAGTGGGTTGTTAGACTCCCAAACAAAACCCAGGTCAGGCTACGAATGGGGGGGGGGGGAGGAGCCCTAAGGTGGGTGGGTGGGAGAGAGGAAGGACAGACACAACAAGGAAGGAGAAAGAGAGAAGCTCTCACCACAGACCTCAGTGGCATACCTGAGCAATGACGTTTTAATACTCACATACTTCTGGAAAAGCTGAGCCCTGGAAAAGGCTGTGCCCTGGCCCTGGGCTCTCAGGTGTGGATGGTGGCCCCTCAGGTGCCAGACTGAAGGGAAAAACAGCTTCTTAAATTATTAAGTTTTCACTGTCAAAAGTCTTTTCTTCCCTCCTTTTCTTCCTCCCATTCCCTTTCTTGTTGCTTACCACTCCCACAAACTTGAAAGTAAAACAGACAGAAAAAGAGATGTTTTCTGACCTCAAAGAGTTTACAAATCAGTGATCAAGTATCATCCCCATCCCCTTCTGGATGCTTTCTCTTCATTCTATTAGTTTGCAAAGTCCCCCACTTCCAGGAAGCTTTCCTGGAATGATAGTTTTCTTTAGCTTTGACCAAGTGGAGCAGAATGGGCATGGAATTCCACCATGGTGACTCAGTCTTATTTTACTCTCTACCTTGGTGATCCATTCTTCCCTACTTTGTCCTCACTGACCACTTCTGTTGAGGTTTCATCCACATGTTCATAGCGGACTTGGGTAAGCAGAGGCTGGACTCTGGGCAATCCATTCTGCCCATTCAGCATCCTTTTTGGGACAAAGGTACTCCTGAGGAGAAGAGATACTCAAGTGCATAAAAAAGAACATGTTTTAGATGAATTGGTAGAACATTGAATTATCTTCTGTCTAAGAGCTTCAGACTGCTACTTTTCAAAAACAGAAACTCTGCCTCCTCTCTACTGTCCCTCTGCCTATATAATGGGAGGATGAACAAGCATTTTTATTTATTAACACCTACTATGATCCAGGTGCTGTTCTAGTGCTTCACAGATATAATCTCTTATCTCCATATTACATTTGAGGAAACTGAGGTAGACAGGTTAAGTGACTTGTCCAAAGTCTCACAGATCATAAGTAACATCTGAGGCAGGATTTAAACTCATGTATTTCTGACTCCAGGTCCAGGATACTGTCCAATAGATAACCTAACTACCTACATCACAACTGCCCATCTTTTAGAACATTTAGTAGGGGCCTTAGATTTGGCATCCAACTGTTGTGTTCTTGATGTAGTAAAGTGGATGAAGTTTATAGAATCAGAAGACCCCCAGTGTCAGGGTCAATTAAACAATCATTTATTAAGTTTCCACTAGGCACTGATGAAGTTTCTGCCCTCAAGGAGCTTACAGTCTATTAGGGGAGACAATAAGTATATGCATAATAAAAGCAAAGCAAGATTTGTTGGAGAGGGCACAGGCATCTGGGTGACAAAGAAAGGCTTCATCTAGATATTGCTTGAGCTTTGATCAAAAAGAATTCTCTCAACCTTCCAGACCTAAATATGACAAGAAAGAGCCCAGAATGTTTCCTAGGATAAAAGAGATACTGTTCCAGTGACACACATTCATTATCATCTAAACTCTTTACTATTATGTGTGCTTAAGGCCTCAGATAACTTGCAGCAAAGTCTATAATACAAGATTTCCCCTCAAGAGATACACATAGAACAAGGGAATGTGAAGGCAACTTCAGAGTAGGAGAGAATGTGAATGATTCCTGAAATCAACTGTTCAGCAGGATTCCTTCTTTCCCTTATTATGGTATCATATACCACATTCCAGTACTCACTGGTATGACCACCTCACAGGAATAATCAACACTCATTTTCTTCATTGCAATTTAATATCATTCCATTCAACAGTTATTCAGGGATCACTCCATGCTAGTAATTATACTGGGGCTTTTAAAGAGAAACAATTCCTGCCCCCAAAGAACTTAAATTAAGTTCATACCATATGGGCAAAGCCAAACTAAGGAGACAGCTAGATGGCTCGGTGGATAGAATTCTGGGCCTGGAGTCAGGAAAACTTGAGTTCAAATCTGGTCTCAGATATTTACTGAGTGATCTTGGATAAGTTACTTGGCCCTGTTTGCCTCAGTTTTCTCAGCTATAAGGAAGGAAGTGACAAATCATTACAGTATTTTTGTTAAGAAAGTCCCTTATGGAGTCATGAGGAGTTGGACATGACAGCAACAATATGAAAAAAGAATCCTTCCCTCATTGCTGATGGACAGAACCCTGCTAACTTGGTTGATGGTTTCTGAAAGCATTGATTCTGGAAGTTTCAAGGAGAACCCAGACTTAGGGACTGCAACTTACTTAGAAGGGAAAGAAAGGTTGACCTCTAGGATTTAGAACTGTGAGCACTTTACAAATCATTCAGTTCAACAAATAAGGAAACTAAAGTCCAAATAAGGGAAATAATTTGTTCAAGGTCATATTGTTTATAGGGCTGGAACCAAAGTCCTGAGACTTCCTCTCATTCTGATCATCTACATGATGCCTTTGTTCCTGAATCTGGATTCTTCTCTGGTCTCTGCTCAGCTCAACAGTGAAGTAGCGTGGTATAGTAGGGAGAGCACTAGATTTACCATGCCTGGGCTGGATGGCCTTGGATTCCCTGCTGACAAATTATTGTATGGCTTCCCCAAGGCCCAGAGGTGACCCAGAGTTCCACAGACTGGCATCTGAGTTCGAGCCTTAGCAAGTCCTCCTATAGGTCTTAGTTTAGGTGAGCTCAGAGAGATTCAGCACCAACATAACAGTATACAGTTGGGAAGACCATTTGAGGGTAGAGATTATCTTTCTATTTTTCTTATTTTCATCCCTAGGTCTTAGCACAATGTCTGGCAATGGGAAGTACAGAATTGTTGAGTTATATGTTTCAGCCCTTACATAATATTTTTGGAATTAAATTTAATTGATTCTTCTAGAACAGGGGTACTGAATTTGGAGCATGTGGACTTAAAAATATTAATGGTAATTTCTTTTGTAATCCTATGCATTTTATTTTATATAATTAAAAACATGGTTCTTTGAAGGGATCATCACAGCCTTCACCAGTCTGCCAAAGAGGTCCAAGACACATGCAAAAAAACTATTCAGAACCTAAGTTATAGAGGACTTTAAATGGGGATGAGTGGAGAAAGTATTGTAATCAATGGAATCATAGGTCCTTGAACTTTTGAAGTGACTGATTCTGGGTAAGTCATTTGATGTTACTGGGTCTCAGTTTCTTTCTGTGTAGAATGAGGGATATATGGAATAAACTTTTATTAAATATCTATTATGTAACCAGGCACTTTGCTAAGCACTTTACAAGCATTATATAATTTGATCTAAATGGTCTCAAAGTTTCTTTCTGATCAAATAATGAAGTCCTATGTTTGCTATGTGGGATTGGGATCATTACATAGTTGCTGAAAGTGCTTTGATAATTCAATCTTTGTCTTCAGTGATTAAAAGAGATACTTAGAGCAACTATGTTGAACTGCCAACAGTGGCCATGAGAGACAATTCCTCTTCTCAGAAAATGGAAGTGAGCAGTGAGACAATGATGATTTTTTGTCCTTCATTCTTGAAGAAGACTATGACATCATGGAGGTGACGTCATGACAAGCGCACAAATTGAATTTTAATGAGGGGGTGCTGTGCTAAGTCACCAACCTCACTTTCTCCTCCAGAGCCATGAGGGTCCAGTGGCCAGATATGAATCAAGATGACTGGAAATAGTCTTGGATGTGAGGCAATCAGGGTTAAATGATTTACCCAAGGTCACACAGCTAGTGAGTAGTGTCTGAGGTCAAATTTGAACTCTCATCCTAGCTGCCCTGTGAGACAATATAGGGGCATCTAAAGGTAACATTTCTCTGCTCATGCTTTATCCTCTGTTTTTCTGTTCCATACAACTTGACAATTCTGTTATGTGGTTAAAATTTTTTTTTTAAATTTGTTATATTTCCTTTGTTGTTGAAGACTTTTTTGATTGCCTTCAGAGACTAAAAGAAACACATCATATATTGGGTTGTCACTTCTCCTTTGCTTCCCTTATAAAATCCTATTCATGGTCTGCACTGTGATTAGTTACTTGACCTCTCAATTCTCTCTCCCAGACTATCTCTTATAACCACTCTTCTCACTATCTTGATTCTTTGGTGAACCGATTCAATTCTGCACTGTCTTCTCCTTTGAATTCTTAGCCTCCTTATTACTTTGTGGATTATGTCCAGCCAAGTCTCAGACTTCTACCCTTTATCTCCTTTACTCCTGCATCTCCCATAGCTCACCATCTCTCTATTCTCTCAACTGAAAACTTTGCCTCATTCTTTACAGAAAAAAAAAATGAAGCTATTTGCCATGAAGTCCCTCTTCTCCCCTCTTCCTTGTTTCCCATATCACTTTGGTCCCTTTTGCCACTATCCTCTCCTTCACCCCTGTCTCACATAATGAAGTGGTCTTACTTCTTACCAAGGCTAACCTTTCTATTTGTTTAAGCAATCTCATTCCATCTAATCTTCAACAACTGGACCCTTCTGTCATCCCAATTCTGTCACTTGTTTTCAATCTCTCTCTCTCTACTGGTTCATTTCTTATTGTCTGCAAATGTGCCCATCTCTTATTCTGAAAAACTCTTCACTTGACCTTTCCATTACCTCTTACTATAATCCTATCTCTCTTCTGTCCTTTGTAGTTAAACTTTCCAAAAAGGCCATCTGTAAGTGCTTTCACTCTCTCTCTCCTCTCACTTTCTTGTCAACCCTTTATAATCTGAAGTCTGACCATGACATCAGACATCTCCTTCCGAGCCATGAGGGTCCAGAGGCCAGACATGAATCAACATGACTGGAGATAGACCTGGATGTGAGGCAGTCATGGTTAAATGATTTACCAGAACGGCTTTCCAAAGTTACCAATGATTTCTTAGTCACCAAATCCAATGGTATTTTCTTGTCCTCTTTGACCTCTCTTCAGCCTTTGACACTGTTGATCACCTTCTCCTCGTTGATGCTTTCTTCTCTCTGGGTTTTCTGAGGCTTTTTCCTGGTTCTCTTCTTATCTCTCTGATGGCCCCTTCTCTGTTATCTTTGCTGGATCCTCCTCCAGATCATACCCTCTAACTATAAGTGTCTCTCAGGGTTCTTGTCCTGGAAATCCCATTAGTTTTCATAGATTTAATTACTGCCTCTATGTTGATGATTCTCAAATCTTTCTTTTCTGCCTCAATCTCTCTGTTGATCTCTAATCTCTCATCCTCAACTGCCTTTCAGATATCATAAATTGGATATGCAACAGACATCTTAAACTCAATATTTCCATAACAAAACCCATATTTCTCTGTAAGTCCTCCCCACTTCCTACTTTCTCTATTACTGTTATGGGTAAAATCATCCTCCCAGTCCCTTAGACTCCAAACCCAAGAGCCATATTGGATTCCTCATTGTCTCTTCCTCCTACCCCACTTCCTGTCCCTTCATCTAAGCTATTGCCAAAGCCTACCAATTTCACATTTGCAACATCTCTCTAATATGTTCTCTTCTCTCCTCTATCACTGCTATCATTCTGGTACAGGCCTTCATCTTCTCATACCTTGATTACTACAATAGTCTGTTGATGGGTCTGCCTGCCTCAAGTCTCTCCCTATTCCATTCTATCTTCCATTCAGCCACTAAAGTAATTTCCCTAAAGCTTAGGTATAACCATATCACTCCCCTACTCAATAAATTTCAGTGGCTCCTCATAATATCTAGGATCAAATATAAAATGTTCTGTTTAGCATTCAAAGTCCTTCATAGCCACACTATTTTACAAATAAGATATTCCATCTCTTGGTTCTGGGAATTTTCTCTGACTGTTCCCTGTGCTTGGAATGTTCATGCTCATCTTATGCTCTGACTTGACCTTCTTGGCTTCCTTTATTTTATTTTATTTTTTTTTAGATTTTTCAAGGCAATGGGGTTAAGTGGCTTGCCCAAGGCCACACGGCTAGGTAATTATTAGGTGTCTGAGGTTGGATTTGAATCCAGGTACTCCTGACTCCAAGGCCGGTGCTCCATCCACTGTGCCACCCAGTCACCCCTATCTTGGCTTCCTTTAAATCCCAATTAAAATCTACCTCTTAAAAGTAGCCTTTCCCAATCCCTCTAATTCTAGTGACTTCCTCTGTTAATTATTTCCTATTTATCCTATATCTAGTTTTAATTATTTCACATATATATATATACATATATATATGTATATATATATATATATATATATACATATATATATATGATAGCTTGTTGTCTCCTCCTTTAGATGTAAGCTTTTTGAGGACATGGACTGTCTTTTGTTTTCTTTGTAATCGCATTACTTAGGAAAGCATCTGGCACATAGAAGATACTTGAAAAATGATCATTGCATTTGTACAAAAATATTCATAGCAGCCCTGTTTATGAGGGCAAAGAATTAGAAATTAAGTAAATGTCCTTCAATTGGGGAATGGCTTAACAAACTGTGGTATATGTATGCTATGGAACACTATTGTTCTATTAGAAACCAGGAGGGATGGGAATTCAGGGAAGCCTAGAGAGATTTGCACGAACTGATGCTGAGTGAGATGAGTAGAGCCAGAAAAACACTATACACCCTAACAGCAACATGGGGGTGATGTTCAACCTTGATGGACTTGCTCATTCCATCAGTGCAACAATCAGGGACAATTTTGGGGTATCTGCAATGGAGAATACTATCTGTATCCAGAGAAAGAACTGTGGAGTTTGAACAAAGACCAATGATTATTACCTTTAATTAAAAAAAACCCCAATATCTTATTATGTAATTTTGCTATCTCTTATACCTTATTTTTTTTTTCCCTTAAGGATATAATTTCTCTCTCACCGCATTCAACTTAGTTCAGTGTCTACAATGGAAACAATGTAAAGACCAACAGACTGCCTATCACCCCCATGTTGCTGTTAGGATGTACAATGTTTTTCTGGTTCTGCTCATCTCACTCAGCATCAGTTCATGCAAATCCTTCCAGGCTTCCCTGAATTCCCATCCCTCCAAGTTTCTCACAGAACAGGGTTCCATGACATACATATGCCACAATTTGTTAAGCCATTCTCCAATTGATGGAAATTGCCTTCAATTTACATTATTTTTTGCCACCACAAACAGAACTGCTAATGAACATTTTTGTAGAAGTGATATTTTTACCCTTTTTCATAATTTCTTCAGGGTATAGATCCAGTAATAGTAATACTGGATCAAAGGGGATGCACATTTTCGTTACCCTTTGGGCATAATTCCAAATTGCTGTCCAGAAATGTTGGATGAGTTTATAGCTCCACCAACAATGTATTAGCGTCCCAGATTTCCCACATCCCTTCCAACATCCATTCTGCTCACACTGGCCAGTCTGAGAGATGATAGGTGGTACTTCTGAGATGCTTTAATTTGCATTTCTCTAATAAGTAATGATTTAGAGCAATTTTTTCATGACTATGGATTGCTTTGATTTCCTCATCTGTAAATTGCCTTTGCATATCCTTTGACCATTTGTCAATTGGGGAATGGCTTGTTTTTTTGAAAATTTGACTCAGTTCTTTGTACATTTTAGATGTGGCATGACATAACATGATATGACACAGCATATTACAACACGATGTGGCATGATCTGGCATGTCATGGCATGATATGACATGCTACATCGTGCCATGCCATGATATAATGTGTCACGACATGATGTGACATGACATATCATGACACGGCATGATGTAACATGATATGAAAAGATGAAAACATGTTGTGGCATGATGTGACATGCAATGGCATGGTGCGACATGTCACGGTATGAGATGACATGTCATGGCATGATGTAGCATGTAGTGACATGACATAACATGTCATGGAACGACACAGCACGGCATGACATGATATATCATGTTACGGCATGACACGACATGTCATAACATGATGTGACACGTTGTGGCACGATATAACATGTCACAGCATGATGTAGCATGTGATGTCATGGTAGAGCATGTCATGATGTAGCACGTTGTTGCATGATAGAGCATGTCACGATGTAGCATGTTGTTGCATGGCATGACATGATGTGACATGTTGTGGCATGGCAGCAATGCTATGGCACGCCATGGCATGACATGGCATAAGGTGACACGTAATGACATGACATAGCATGTTATGGCATGACATAACATGGCATGGCACGATGTAAAGATGTTGGGGTATGACATAACATGTCACGACATGATATAACGTGTTATGGCCATGGCATGATGTGACATGTTATGGCATGATGTGACATGTCTTGGCATGATACAGTATGACATATCATGGCACATTGTGGCACGTTATAACATGATGTGGCATATGACATGACATAACATGTTGTGGCATGGTGTGGGGTGCCATAACATGTTATGGGTGATGTGGAATGATGTGACATGTTGTGTCATGATATGACATGTTATGGCATGATATAGCATTTTATGGCACGAGAAGCACGCAATGGCATGATATGGCATGGCATGTTATGCCATGTCATGATGCTACACATCACGTCATAACATGCTATGACATGGCGCTATGGCATGATGTGCATAGCACGCTATGGCATGAGATAATATGTCATGGAATGATATAGCATGACATAACGTGCCATGACATGGAGTGTCATGCATGATGCAGCATGCTATGACATGAAGCAACATGCTATGGCATGCCTCACCATGTAATGATATGACACAACATACCATGACCTGACAGCCAAGTCACTATATAGCATGTTGTGGCATGATGTAGCATGTTATAACATGGTGCCATATGTTATGCCATGGCATTTCATGTTATGGCATGATATGTCTCTTACAGCTTTATTTCTACACAGAAAATCACCAAGGTGATTCAAGAAGAAGATATAAAGATAAATTAAACAGTTCTTGACTTTAATTCCATTCAGCTTCAGTTTCCATGGTACTTTCCCCCTTCATAACACTGTGAAGTTAAGCTCAAGGAATCTCAAGAGTTGGAAGGAATCTCTCAGTTTGGCTAGTTCAACTCGTAATGAGACCCTCTTTACAATAGCGCTGATAAAGTAGAAATCCGGGCTTCCCCGGAAGACCTCATTAGTGATGGGAAACACACCATGACTTGTGACTTACTTATACCTATTAATTCTTTTTATATTTCCTGGGACCAAGCCATACTAGTCTAATCACTAAAGCTGAAGCTAGGGAGGCTACGTGGTTTAGTGGATAGAGCATTGGCCCTGGAGTCAGGAGTACCTGAGTTCAAATCCAGCCTCAGACACCTAATAATTACCTAGCTGTGTGGGCTTGGACTAGCCACTTAATCTCATTGCCTTGCAAAAACCTTAAAAAAAATCAACAGAAAAGGCATCGTCAAATTAACTTTTTAAAAACAAACTAAGGTGGAAGGTGGGAAAATGGGAAGTGAGACTTCAGGTCATAATTCTCAAATTGTCTCTGGACACCAGCCCTAGTAGGCAGAAGCTACCTAAAGTGGATGAGGTCATTCTCAGGAAGCAGAAAAGGGTATAGGTTGAGCATTTGATAGTTTTCTATTTTAAGGAAATATTCTTCCTAAACTCAGTTGTTTCTACCTGCTGAAAGAATATATGGAAACTAGGGGGTGGCTAGGTGGCACAGTGGATAAAACACCGGCCCTGGAGTCAGTAAAACCTGGCTTCAAATCCGGTCTCAGACACTTAATAATTACCTAGCTGTGTGGCCTTGGGCAAGCCACTTAACCCCATTTGCCTTGCAAAAAACCTAAAATAAAAGAATATATGGGGACCTTGGGGTTTTAAGTTCAGTTGTTCTACCTCACAACAACCCAGGAAGGTGCTATCATTATCCACCTTTTACAGTTGAGGGAAATGAGGTCGACAGAGTTTAAGTGACTTGCTCAAGGTCTCATAGCTACTAAGTGTCTGCAGCTAGATTTGAACTCTGGTCTTCCTGACTCCATATCCAGAATTTTACCACCAATACCACCAATTTTGACATTTAGTGAGCATTTAATTTAGCTCTTTCATTTATTCATGGGTCCACTATAAATCTGTCAAGGACTTATCTCTTTAAAATTCCATCTTATGTGAGCTCTTCCTGCTCTATCTAATTTCATTTCCATTAATTAGTCTGCCTGATTTCCATCATTCTCTCTCCCTGGTTGATTGCTGGCATGGTTCTGTTTCCAAGGCTGCACCTTTCTCAGGTCCCTATCCCTGGGTTTGTCACAAGATGCTCAGTGATGGAACCTAGAGCTATGACTCTGTACCTCATGGACTTGACACCAGGGTATGGTGCTTGTGGCTTTCTCTTCAGGCTTGGTGGAATCTTCCTTTGGTGCTGCTCAGAAAGTTGTTGCAATGGCCTATTCCAGCTGTCAAACAGGAACAAGCAAGGAGGAAAAGCCCAAAATAAACAAAAGTCTTGACCCCTCTCCTTTCCCTACAGAATCATATAGAACATTAGGGATGGAATTTCTGTCTAACCCAAATTATGTGCAAGTTTCTTTGGGAGGCATTGGGGATACAGAGTCAGGACTATATTTCTGATTTAATTGATATAGGGGAATTCCAGAGGAGGATCATCCACTATTTCAGGTAGGCATGTACTCAACAACTTGTGTTTTAGGGAGCTGCCCAGAGCACTGAGAGGTGAAACAATTTGCTCAGGGTCACACATAGCCAGGAAGAGATATCCTTCCAGTATAAGGCATACTGCTGGCTGTCATCACATCCTGTTCAGTGTGTAGGTGATTGGATTAGAAATTAGTTTATCAATCATCTAATCCAATTCTCTCATTTTACAGATGAGGTGAAGGTATATTTGTTAGGGGAAGAGCTGGGATTAGAACTCATGTCTTCTGATTCCTATTCTCCCTCTCTGTATGTTTCTTTGTTCCTCCACTTTATCTCCTCTCCTTATTCCCTTTTTCTCTTTTCTTTTTCTCTTTCCTTTTCCTTCCTCTTCTCCTTCCCCTTCCCCCTTTTCTCCTCCTTTTCTTCCTTTTGTCCACATGCCTCCACTTTCTACCTTTAAATCTCTGTCTCTAGGTTTCTCTCTCTCTCTCTCTCTCTCTCTCTCTCTCTCTCTCTCTCTCTCTCTCTCCTCCTTATTTCTCTTTCCATTCCCCTCCTCTTCTTTTTTCTCCTTCTCCCTCTCCTCCTTCCTTCTTTTCTCTTCCTTTTCTTCCTTTCTTCTATATGTCTCCTCTTTCTATCTTTTGGTCTCTATCACTAGGTTCTCTCTCTTTTTCTTTTTACTTCTCTCTCTCTTTCTCTCAGACATGGCCACTTGGATATGACAGACAGATGCCTCATAGCTTAACAGAATCTGGGGGTGGAGAAGGTGGCTCAGTTCAACCTGTCTAAGTTGAGGGGTGGTTGGGAAAGGCATTTCCTTATGTCATAGTTTCAGCTTCAATTCCTTCCCTTGCTTTCTCAGTTGGGTAGAGACCTAACTCATTAAAGCAAAATCAGTCTCTTGTACATAGTAGGTATTCAGTAAATATTTATGTGGTGAATGAGTACTACAAGGCTTAGGAGTAGTCTCCAAGGTGAGAAGGATCTGAAGTGTATGGAGACTATCAATTAAATGTGGGGAAAGAAAAGGAACCCATAGGATGAAATGAAGATTTTTTCTTTGATTCTTTAAAACAGGGCTTCTTAACTGGGGTGGGGGGTAATGATTAGATTTCAAAGGACCAGTGGGGAAATTGGGGAAAAATTGCATTTTTAAATTAACATTAAACTGAAACGAGCATTTTCTTCAATTATGAATTAAAAAACCAACATGATTCTGAAAAAAAATATCCCAAGCTTTCACCAGAGAGGTGAAGCACTCTTGCATTAGTTGATAGGGAAAGCCAGGTATGATCTGCAGGAAGCCTTTGCAAATTAATCTCACTCAATATTTTCCTTCTCCTCTGCCACCAAGCCCTAGCATGATATTTGATCATTTCTTTCATTGTTCATGTCTAAAATATTGTTATAATCACTGGAGTTAGCTCTCTGTGAGTCAACACATTCAAATTTCATGAATTTTTGTAAAGTACCTATTATGTCTCAGGCATTGTGAAAGTCTATAAAGATGAAAAGGAAGAAAAGGAGGAGAAAAGAGGGAAGGAGAAGGAGGAAAAAGGAAAAGGAGGGGAATGGGAGAGAGAGAGAGAGGAGAGAGAGAGAGGAGACAGGAGACAGGAGACAGGAGAGAGAAACCTAGAACCTGGAAACTTCTTGGTGAGCAGGGAATATGTCTCTCTTTTTTAAGTGATCTAATGGATGAGAACTTTCTAAATAGAAGAGACTTCTTAATGAAAATCAGCTCAGCTAGGTAAGGAGTTTCCAAAGGCTCATATTGGAGGAGCCCATGTGTGAGAAGATTGAATTCCAGATGTAGGAGTTTGTTTTTAATAATCAAATGATAAGAATGGGAGAATGGGGGGCCAATTTACAAGGGCTGAAGAAAAATTCCCAAGGACAGTGATAGGGGGAATAGGTGCCAGGTAAACATGGAACACTAAGAGCCAGAACTGGTTTTAATACCAAAAGCACCTATACGGGTGGTACTTTTTAATTTCCTCAAGACAACCCTGTAAGACACAGGGCATATATTATCACTCCCATTTAGACTTTAACAAAGTTTAAGGTTTTAGGAGGGGTGGAAGCATTGAAGATAAAAATGTAAAGAAAGGTCACTTCAGATATAAAGAAAAAATCTTGGAAGCTTTGAATAGTTTAATTACAGATGAAAAGTTCTGCTGATAATAAACTTGCCTCAGAGCACAGATTTTCACCAGTCCTTTAGTTTGCACAGGATCCTTATAGGAATCTGTGAAATGTAACCTGTAAGTTAAGGTGGAGTTCTTTACTAAAGGCACCCTGCTCTTGAACCAGGAAGAATAGTCAAACAGGACAGGCTATACTTCTCCCACCTTAGCTTGAGAGGTAACAAACATCAGACTCAAGACCCTGAGGGAGTCAAAGGGAAGGCTTAACTTTTCAAAGATTATGGTCATACTTCAGTTGAAAAAGAGTAATGTAATCCCATGTGAATCCAGAAGCTGGATGTGGTACAGTTGGGAGCTGCCTATCTAAAGGGCAATTTTGGAAGTTCAATGAATCGACCCTTCCACAGAGAAATGATTGCCTTCTCTGCAGAATCAACCTAGTGGTGAATGAGGAACTATGTTCAGTAAGGAGTTGATAAACTCTCTCAGTCCAGCTAAGGAGTGGATTGGCTTATCCAGGAGAAATGTTATGTTTTAGGTAAAGAAAGCTCAGCTGATCTGTCCACCACCTGAGATGCTGAAGTGATCCCCAAGGAGTCAACTAATCATTACAGCAAATCAATCATCATCTATACTATGGCCTATAATGAATTTCATGAGTACTCTAGAGAAATTGCACTGAAGCCTTGAAGTTCCTGAGCTATGAGTTGTCTTGGCCATCTATGTCACCCATATATTTGATTCATAGCATTGTAATTTATGGTTCTGCCCACCCTTTTTCTTGGCATCTGAATGTATTAATGAGACAATGTAACCAAGAATATGGGGAGGAATGTTTTGTTACTATTGCTCTTGTTATGCCATTTATATACATGAGATTTCTAAGAATTAATTGAGTCTATTGGTTAATTATTAATGGGAAGCATACTGGTAGGGGCTTTCTAGTGTTAGGAGAATAGCTACTCATAGAACCTGTCTAGAATATGAGGTATCCAATCATACCTCTGGGGACCTCATCTACTAATTTAAGATGGAGAATTGAGCCTAAGGGAGAACTACATATAAGTGAAGAAATTGAAGCTCAGAAAATGGAAAGGTTTTGCTTACATCCACATAAATATTGAATATGAAAGTTGGGGTTTAAACTCAGATCTATAGATACCATGTTCGATTCACTTTCTATTATCCTATGTAAGAGGTAGTGGAGTAAGTACCAGGGATGGAAGGAGTTGGATTGGTGATTATTGGGTTGGATTAAAAGTCAGTCTTTTGAACATCATAGCACAGAAGCCTGCTCTTTTCCATTCACCCAAGGGGGCAGTTAGCACAAATGGAAATGGAATAAAGTTGTTGACTTTTCCCATTGGAAAGAAGTATGTGAAGGAAGAATGTCATGGGTGAGAGAGGCTTTGGAATCTTAAATTTAAGGGCAGTTTAAATTATCCAGGGAGGTGGGCTTACAGTCATTCCTGGATTCAGGGAGATGAATGTGATATCTTCTCTGGGTTCTTTCTAGCCTGACAAATAAATAAAAAGGAGAAATCCTGGGATGGAGGAAAACTTGCTTGGATGCTTCAGTCTAGATAGAAATCTTATGGGTAGAGGACAATAAAATTGTGAATAGAGCAGACACTGATTTTGGAGGCAGCTAATATGGTTGAGAAAATCAGGGGACTGGCAGTCAGGGGACACTGTCTCTTAATGGTTAAGTGACTTTAATTAGATCACTTTCCTTCTTGGGAACTCAGTCTTCAAATCTTTAAACTTGAGAATGTAGGACTAGATGTCCCACAGATTCCTTTCCCTTTTTAATGTTCTAGGACCTGAATTCATGCCCTGGCTCAGGTATTTACTAGCTGGGTGACTCTGGTCAAGTCACTTCATTGATTTCTGGGTTTGTTTCCTCCCCTGTGAAATGGCTATAAATTGCACTACCCATGTCTCAGGGTTTTCCTTTCTCAGGAAAGAACTTTGAAAGATTTAAAGGATTAATGAGATAGATGTTAGTTACTCCCAGCATATTTCTAGAATCAAGAAAGACTGAGATAACTCCTTGGATGACCAATCCAGAATGGGTTATTAAGAGGAAATGAGAAGTTAGGAGTATATCCTTAAATTTGAAATTGGAAGTAAAGGTTGGGACAAGCTATCCTTTATGCTGTCTCAATGCATAAACATGAAATGTATGAGTTTAATATACCCACTCTAGGTGTTCACATGGATTATTTGTATCTGACTTGTGGTAGAGCATTTCAAGCTTGAATTGATCTGATCAGCTACATTTGCACATGCTGTAACTTGTCTCTAACATAGTGATGTTGTTTTGGTCCTCTTTGAGAATGAAGGATAAGAACCAACCAAACAATCAACCAACATATATGTAGGACTTTAGACTATGAGGGGATTTCAGAAATCATTTAGTCCAACCCTTTTATATTCTAGGTGAAAAAAAATGAGGGTCATTGAGAGGTGGCAACTTGTTCTGTGTTCTTTGTGGAGTTGTGCAACAGGACCATGCCTTGAATATTTCAACTCCAAATCCAATGTTCTTTCCATTGGATTATATTGCCTTTAATTACCTTCATTGATGATACAGTTTTTAGATTGGCTTGATCACACACAGGATTGACTCAGGAGGGCATTTCCAATGTCATCACATTTCAAACTCCCAACCTATTCTTGAGATATCTCATAGATCATTGAGATTCCCTTAAACTCTAAATCTCAGGTTTTAGAGATAGGTGAGATTCCCTTAAACTCTAAATCTCAGGTTTTAGAGATAGGTAGCACTTATCTCATAGGGGTTTTATGGAAAAGATGAGAAAATATTTGTAGAGTGCACTTTATAGTGTCAGGGATATAAACTGGATAAATGCTTGTTCCCCCCCCCCCCCCAAAGTCAACTCTTGGGAATAGTCAATGTGAACACAAGATATCTGAGCCAGTTTTCTTTGGAAAGATTGTACCGGTCCCCAGGAGACCAGATCATGAGCAGTAGATAATGTTTAAAATGAGGACATAGTCAGGAGGTTTACAGAGAGTTGGATGTGGGCATTCTTAGGCCCTGGCTCCATCACTCCTCCAGTAGCCCCTGCCTAGGCACTGCCATCATTGGTTCTGGAATGCAAGTATTGGGTTCATGCCAATGGCACTTCAGGCATGTGGGCCCTGCCTGCTAAAGGGTGGAGAGAAGCAGGAAAAAGGATTGCACAAGGGGAAACTGGGGGCAGGGTGGCTGGCTGGTTTCCTTTCTCCCTCCCACTCCAATGCTACTGTCTCTGGTTCCATGGGGAAGGAAGGGACAGAAGAAGAAATCAAGGACCTTCTTTGTTTCCCTGGGAAATACTATCATCCTCCTGTTTTCACTCCCTTGAAGGAAATGCCAAGTCAAAGATGATGTTGGCTTTTCACTTCAGTCTGCCTCAGGATCTACTCTGCTCACTTCCCACTTCTCAGGTGGTCCTTCTTGGCCCATCTCCTCATTCACTGCCTCCTGTTCCCCAGCCTCCTCATTTCTCAGGATCCCCAGTAGGGGCTTTCAGATTAGCCACAGTGGAACTGAGCTGATCTCCACAGCCAGCAGCAGGCTTGTGCCCTTCAGGCTTAGAGCCTTCCTGAGGATCTTGCTTGTTGTCTACTCCCCTCCTCCAGGAAGCCTTCCCTGACTGACATCTAGTTCTTTCTTCCATACTTAGTCCTCATTCTTGTCATATATCGCCCATTCAATGTCTTATTCATTAAGTGTGTGTCATCCATCCATCAAGATGGGAGTTCTCTAAGGGCAGGCCCTACTGTCTTTCTTTCTTCTTAATCCTCTTCTCTTTTTTCCTACCCAACAAAACAAAACACCAAAGATTGCATAGATCACTTAATATTGACAAAAATTCATTTAAACATGCAACAGACATTAATGAAAGTATAATTTAATAAAATGCCTCCTATATGCCCTGTTTCTAATACTGGAGATACAAAGATTTAAAAATTGGATTTTAATTTTTAACTTTTTTCCTTTTTCCTTAAATATTTTTTCAGTTTTTAAATTTTTTTCTTTTTTTCTAATCACATGTAAAGATAGTTTTCAACATTCATTTTTTGATAATATTTTTAGTTCTATCTCCCTTCCTTTCTTTTCCCCTCCCCTTATCTGAAATCTGATATGTATAACCTATTTCATATTATTCATGAAAAATTGCATTTTTAAAAGAGGGCAAGATGCTGTAGTTAGAAAGGGCAGACTTTGGCCTCAAAGATACTGAATTCTTAGCTCTGCTACTAACTACCTGTGGGACATGGGCTAGTCACTTGAACTTTTTGAGTGGTCATATAAAGGGACTGGACTAGATAATGATTATAATTGGAAAATTTTATAGAATGCTTTAAGGTTTAAAAAGCACTTAACATATTATCTCATTTGAAATAACCCTGTGAAGCTGTTATTTCCCCCATTTTCCAGATAAGGGAAAAAAGTGACAGGGTCACACAGCTGATGTCCAAGACAGAATTCAAAGTCAGATTATTCCTGATTCTAGAATACTGTACTCTATTCACTGTCGCACAAAGCTTTCTGTAAGCTATGATCTTTTTAGCATAAACTGATCCTTTAAGGAGACTACAGTTTACCTGGAAATATGAAGTGTACACAGATATATTACAAGGTGAGAATCAGGAGAAATTGAGTTAAATTCATCTAGGAAAATGTAAAGAGAGAATTGATCATTTTTAGATGAGGGGAAGAGGGTAGGCTTCATGTAAGAGGTAATACATGAACTGGACCTTGAGATTTCTACTGAGGATCAGAAGCTTACTCTATTATTCCTTATCTAGTCACTTTTGCCTCTCAGACAGTAGTCTCTTCCTCCTCTCCCTCTACTTCTCCTCCTCAATCTCCCTTATACTACCCCAATATCCCCAAACCAAAGCCTCTTTCTGCTTTTAGGGCCATCTTCAATTGTCCTGGTCCAAATCTGGCCACTGCATCCAAATGGCTCCAGAGAAGAAAGTGAGGCTGGTGACTTTGCACAACCTTTTCTAACTTAAATTCAATTCACCTGCATGTCATAGCATGATGTCATAGTCCCCTTTGAGAATGAAGGACAAATAAAAACCAAAACCCTATATTGAGCCTTGGAATCCAAGTTCATCACCTAACCTATCTTAACTTCTTCCTTCTATAATGAATGACAAAAACCAGTGCTAGTTCCAGCCCCCCCCCAACCCTAGCTCCTTTCAGAGAAAGGGGGGACAGAGGAAGCTTGAAAGTACAGTCAATTGTCAAAAGGAGAACCAGGTAGGTAAGGGTAGATGCCAGTGAATAATACCAGAACAATCAATAACTTTTTCATTAGCAATCTGAGTTTTTCATCTGCCCAGATAATGAATTGAAACCACATCTAACACTCTTTCTTCTGTATTTAGAGAGAGTGATAAACTCTCAGCTTTAGCTTCCCACCCAACCTAGAAACCAATACTGGTACTGGTCTCTCTTCCAGGGCCCATTGGAACTATCTTATCAGTTGACACAACTTGGCAGAAGACAGGAGATAACTCTAAGGGTAAGCTGAGATCCTTTGCTCCTGGGGCCACACCTATCCATCCATTCACCTAGTTGTCCATTCATTCACTCATCTTTCTATCCATCCATCCATCCATCCATCCATCCATCCATCCATCCATCCATCCATCCATCCATCCACCAAGTCATCTAGTAGTCAGCCAGTCTACTAGTTAAATGGCTTTAAATTAAATTCAAATCAAGGGGCAGCTAGGTGGCACAGTGGATAGAGCACTGGCCCTGGAGTCAGGAGTACCTGAGTTCAAATCCGGCCTCAGACACATAATAATTACCTAGATATGTGGCCTTGGGCAAGCTACTTAACCCCATTGCCTTGCAAAAACTAAAATAAAAAATTCAAATCAATTAAATTCCATTGGTATAATGAAAATATTGCCACACTTTTAGTTGGGAAAAAATTGATTTCTAATCCCAACTGCAACACTTAATAGCTATTCAACCTCTAGCAAGACAGACAATAAGTCAAAGTACCTGGTTCAAATTTCTTCATCTGGCATATACTCCCTGTAAGTCACATTATATGTCACAGTATTTGCACAAATTACTTCCCCTGTACAAATCACCTACCCTCTCTGGAATTCAGTTTCTTTATCTGTAAATTGAAGAGGTTGGCTTCTGATTTTCCTTCCAACACTAGATCTATGATTTTATTAAGTCATTTTGACTTTTGAACCTCAGTTTCCTTGTCTGTAAAATGGGAATCTTAAGGTTTATTATACCTGCCTCATCTGGTGGTTGTATCTTTTTTTTTTTTAATCCCACTTAGTTTCTTTTTTTCTTTTTTAAAAAATATTTTGTTTTTCCAACTACATGCAATGGTAGTTTTTACCAATCTTTTTTTTTTTTTTGTAATGCTTTGAGTTTTGTAATCTCTCTCTCTCTCTCTCTCTCTCTCTCTCTCTCTCTCTCTCTCTCTCTCTCTCTCTCTCTTTCTCTTCCTCCATTTCCTTCCCCCTCCCCTCTCCTCCCTCCTGGAAGGCAATTTGGTATAGACTCTACATTTCTAACCATGCTACACATTACACAAATGTCATGAGAGAAGAATCAGATCCAAATAGAAGAAAGAAAACAGAGAGAAAAAATGACATAATACAAAAAACAACTTTTAAAAATTGAAGATAATAAGCTTTGGTCTTCATTTAAACTCCACAATTCTTTCTTTGGATATGTATGGTATTTTCCATTACAAGTCTTTTAAAATTGTCTTTGAATATTGTACTGCTGAAATGAACAAGTTCATCACTGTTGATCAACTTGATGTTGTTAATGTAAACAATTTTTTTGTGGTTCTGCTCATTTCACTCAGCATCAATTCATGCAAGTCTTTCCAGGTTTTTCTGAAATCCCGTTCCTCATGATTTCTTATAGAACAATAGTATTCCATCACATACATATACCACAATTTGTTTGTTGATTCCTCAATTGATGGGCATCCCCTCAGTTTCCAATTCTTTGCTGCTTCAAAAAAGAACTGCTATGAATATTTTTGCACATGTGGGATTTTTTACCCTTTTTCATGACCTCTTCAGGATATAGACCCAGTAGTGGTATTGCTGGATCAAAGGCACATTATATGGGTATAATTCTAACTTGTTCTCTAGAAAAGTTGGATCAATTCACAATTCCACCAACAATGCATTAGTATGTTCCAGTTTTCCCACATCCCCTTCAATATTGATCATTTTCCTTTTTACTCATATTAGCCAGTCTGAGAGGTATGAGATCATTTGGTGATTGTATCTTAAGGCCATTTGAAGATCATTGATTCAGAGTGGGGAGGCACTTTAGAGGTCTTCTGATCCAATTGTTTCGGTTTACAAATGAGGAAACTGAGACTAAGGGAGGGAAATTGACTTTTTCAAATTCACACAGTGACAAAGTTGGGATGGAATTCCAGAAAGAGCATATTTCTCATTGTATCTTGTCAAGCAATGAACTAATGATATATGAAAAGCTCTTTGCAAAACTCAAAGTGCTGTAAAATAAATAAAAAAAGTCATTATCATTTTCCCTATCATTCAATTTAAGCTGAAGAGTATGGCCTAGAGTTTGTGATAGAAGAGAACTGGTTGAAAAAACTCACTGGATAAAGAGAAGATTTAGGCGGAAACATGATTGATGGATATTTCTATGTGCTCAAATGTGGAAAACAAATTTGTGTTGTGTGACACTGATAGAAAGACCAGATAGTAATAGAAGAAATGTAGGCTAATTTCCAGACTTCATGTTGGGAAAAATTAGTCAACAAATTGAAGTGATCTCCAAATGGAGTGAGCTATTTTGTAAGGTCACAGAATCATTAATTTAGATCTGGAAGGAACCTTTAGAATAATCATAATAATTTATATAGCATTTTATATGTGCCAGACACTTTTAGATAATCTCATCCGATCTGCCCCCCAAATCCTGGGAGGTAGATTCTATTATTATCCTCATTTCACAGCTGAGAAAACTGAGGCAACCAGAGATTAAATAGCTTATTCAAGGATAAACAGCTAGTAAGTGTCTGAGGCTGGATTCGAACTCAAAACTTCCTGATTAGGTTCAAAACTCTAGCTCTGCATCATGTAGCTGTCTCTAGTCTAGTCCCCTCAATTTAGAGGTGATAAAACTGAGGCATAGAAAGGGCAAATGATTTGCCCAAGGTCCCATAGATATTAAATAACAGAGGGGAGAGCCCAATCTAACAGCAGAGTTGAACTCATTAACTTGTCATCTAGCACTTAGCCCAAAACTCCACACTGTGGATTTCTCTTACCTGGTTGTCTTCAAACAGAAGGGTGGGTAGTCACTAACTGAGGACGCTTGTTCAGTTATGGGTTAGGGTAGAAGGCATCTAAGTTATCTCCCAATCATGAGGGTCTGTGATCAATCCAGTTCAAAAAGTATTTATTAATAAAAATTACCTACTTGTATAAGTGTGGGTGATTTTTATTAGGGATTCAAGTTATCTCATAGAGCTTACAGACAACAGGGAGATATTTGTGATATAAACACACTCACATACACAAAAATTGGATGGCAAGTAAAATGTGATAGGGCAAGGGAGAACTTAAATTGATGCCTTTAGGAAAATTTCAGAAGGGAGTGATCACTTTGAGCTAAGGGGTAGGAGAATCATGAAAGGTTTCATGGAGGAGGTGGCATCTGAGATGAACCTTGAATGGTCAACAAATGGTTGATCTGAATCTTGAATGGTCAACAAACTAGTTTATTCATTCAAGAACCTACTATATCAGGGTAGCTAGGTGGAGCACTGGCCTTGGAGTCAGGAGTAACTGGGTTCAAATCCAACCTCAGACACTTAATAATTACCTAGTCATGTGGCCTTGGGCAAGCCAGTTAACCTCATTGCCTTGAAAAAAATCTAAAAAAACAGAACCTACTATGTCAAAGATAATAGAAAGAACAGTGGTTTAGGATTGAGGAGACAAGTACTTAGCCTGACTCTGCTTGCGACCTCAATTTACTGACATCAGTCAATGAACAATAATTAAGCTAGGTACTGTGCTAAGTGCTGGCTTGTGTGACCTTGGGACAGTCACTATAGCTCTGGAGGCCTCAGTTTTCTACTGTAAGGGAGAGGTGTAGCTTGGAACACTGGCTGGGAAGGGGATTTGAGGTCAGCCCAGGACACTGTCTTCCTTCAGTATTAAGAGGCTTCTGCAGGTGAAGTCCTGTGCCTGGATTGAGGGATATCATGCAAAGTTTATCATGGTCCTTGCCCTTGTGGAGCTCTTAGTCTACCAGGGAAATAAGAGGCTGGGGTGAATAGCTCTAAGCTGACATAAATGGTGAAGAACAGACATGTGAGATTTATGAGGGGAAATGGGAAACAAGTGACATGAGCAGGTAAGATTGGAGAGGGTCAGAGCAGGAATGGGAAGTCTCATCTTAGGGTCTGACCCTGCTTCCCATTCTCATTTCCTTAAATTTCTTGTGGGAGATATCTGATACTTTTGTTGAGGGAGGATGTGGCAATGGAGCTGACTTTAGAACTTTGACCATAGTGGGACTTGAAACTAGGATAATGGAGGAGCAGTAGGGATCATTTGGAAGATCAATGCTGAGGACTAAGGATTAAGATAGTAGAAGGACAAAATAAGAAAAGCATATTGGGTATAATCAGCATAGAAGATTGGGTAGGAGAATGGATGTGTGAACCAGAAGTTATAGAAATAGGTATGGAGGTGGTGGGTAGGAGAATGGATGTGTGAACCAGAAGAAGTTATGGAAATAGGTATGGAGGTGGTGGTAATCCATTACAGAAGAAATTAAAGGTTTGGCTTGTGTTGGTATATATAGTAGGGATGGAAGAACAGATGTGTGTGTTTAGTCTGGCAATGGGGGTAGGGAGAGTTGGAAGGACAGATGTGGAGGCCTGGGCAGATGCTAGAGTTGAGGAGGAATGGAGGTGTAGAAAGATGGGCATGGGTGGGGAGGATAAGGCAGGTGGTCACAGAGGTATCTGTGCGAGGGTGTTGTATGGGAGGGAGATTGGGCAGGCACTGGAAGGAATCTGATGACCTCAGCTCCTCTCTGATCTGCCATCTGAGGGCAGCTCTGCCAGGAAAGCAAACAAACACCAGGACTAGATTGGGGACCTAATGATTGTTTTCAATGGGACAAATTCATTCCTCTATTCAGGGAGTTTATCTTCCTGGGTCATCGATTATACAGCCTGCACTTACTGATGGCTAATAGCTGCTCACTGGGTCGTGGGCAGTGAGCTCAGGGCAATATAAACAAAAGAGAAAAAATAAGAGCCCCACTCCCATCCTGGGGACAGGGCCCTGACCAATTCTTTTTAGGGCCAGGCCAGGCCCCTAAAGCTAACATACATACTTCAATGCAACCCCATTTAATTCCACAAACAATTATTAAGTCATTAGTATGTGGCAGCACTGGAGATACAAAGATGAAATGATCCAGTTCCAGTCTTCAGGGAGTTTTGGGGGGAATCTGAATAGGATATAGTAATATCTGTATTTATTTTTTTCTATATTATATACATACATATATACATGCATGCATATGTATAGGTATATATACATTTATATACATGTGACTATGTAAGTATATATGTATATCTATCTATATTTACACATATAAAAATCATTCTCTGATAGCGTGACTACCCACCCTGTGGATGATGTCCTCATCTCAGACCTCTTGGCTTTCCCACTCTTTTTGTTTAATGTCTTCTGTCTCTTGGGACTCTTCAGCTGTAACTCTGTATTCAGCCTGGATTCTCAATCCCCTTTCTCAGAAACTTTGGATCTCTGCTCTTCCCATGCCTGCTTTAGAAAGTCTTCCCTGACTCACCTTTCCAGGTCCTTTTCCTCAACCATTCAGCTGATCAGTCAATTAGTCAATCAAACCTCAATTAACCAGGCACTGTGCTATATATCAAGGATTGTTGTTCATTCCTGTCTGACTCTTTGTGCCCCCACTTGGAGTTTTCTTGGCAAAGATAATGGAATGGCTTGCCATTTCCTTCTTCAGTTTATTTTACAGATGAGGAACCTGAGGCAAACAGAGGTTAAGTGACTTGCCCAGGGTCACTCAGCTAGTAAATGTGAGGCTGGATTTGACTGCTTATTCTTGCTGTTTATTGTTTCCTGCTTATTGTTGATGTTTGTCTTTTGTTCTCAAAGACCACAACATTAGGGAGGTAATGCCATGAAAAGCACATGAATTGGATTTGAGTGAGGGACTACTTTACTAGTTTACCAGCCTCACTTTCTCCTCCAGAGCCATCTGGGTCTAGTGGCCAGATATGAATCAGAGCAATTGGAGATGGCCCTGAATGGAAACAATCCCTGCTCTAAAAATTCAACATAGACACATAGCCTTATATACAAAACACATATAAAGCAGATGCAAACTAATGCCAAATGTCAAAGGAAAAGCCTGGGGAATTCAGGAATAGCCTCAGAGAAGGAATGTGAGCTGAGATTTAAAAGAAATCTTTTATCTTTCTCTTAGACTTACCCAAAACTAAGAAAGGGATATTTAACTCTCCTGTCATAAAAAAAAAGAAATTGAAAAAGGAAAAAGAACAAAAAAAAAAGAGAAAAAGGAAAAAAGAAAAACAAAATAATCAGGGATTTCAAGGGGGCAGAGGTGAGGAAAGAGAATATTCCAGGTATGTAGAGCAATCAGAGCAAAGGCATGGAGATAAGAAATAAGGAGAAATACATGAGGAAGAATAAGAAGGTTGGTTTGGCTGGACCATAGAATTCATGGAGGGATGTAAAATGTGAAAGGATTGGAAAAAATATGATAGGGTCATATTATGAAGGGTTTTTTTGAATGGCAAACTGAGGATCTTATATTTATTTCTAGAGTGCATAGGGAGCTAAGGGAAGTTTGCAAAATAGGGATCAAAACTTCATTTTAGGGAAATCTTTTTGGTGTCTATATGGAGGATGGATTGGCATGATGAGAAATCTGAGGCTGGGAGATCATTGAAGAGGTTGTTGCAATAGTCAGAGAGAGAAGTGATAAGGTCTTGTACTGTGTGGAGGTAAGAAAAGGAAAGATGCAAGGGATGCTTTGGAGGGAGAATCCACAAGATTTGGTAACTGATGGATGATGTGGGACTGGTAGAAATGTGTCAAGGAGATCACTATGGTTTTCAAACTGGGTCATTAGAAGGGTGATGGTACTCTCATTTGGAATGGGGAAGATGTTGTGGAAAAGATAAATGTCTCCCCATTAACCTTAGGAGGAAAAAATCCTATTTACAATCCTTCAATACCTGGATCCAATCTACATTTCCAATTTTAGTAGATAGTAATCTTTTACAAAGACACACACACACACACTCACAGAGTTTAAAGAGGCTTTTGTACTATTCCTCCATTTCCCCTCTCTGGATTTTTATATGTTAGTCCTCCATGCCTGAAATATACTTCCTCTTCACTGTTATATCTTAAAATTCTTAATTTTCTTCAGGACTCATCTCTATACTCACCATCTTCTACAGGAGGCCTTTTCTGACCTTCCCCCAAGGACTCATGTCTCTCTCCTTCATTCTCTTATTTTGGTCACTAACATGAGTGAAGGATGAGAGAAAGTACATTGGTCTGACTCTCTGGAGTATGGTGGGTCAACAAGAGAGTTAAACAAAATATGAAAATATGGATGGGAACAGAAGGTAAGCTCCTTAAGGGCAGGGACATTTTCATTTTTGTCTGACTCTCTGGTTTCTAAGGGACCTAGGACAATGTCTGCTATATAATGATTAATAAATTTTGTTAATTCATTGATTTAGGTATAATGACTCCAAGTCCAGGGCTAAATATTTAGTACTACACCTCCAAGTTTCCATTTCCTCCTCTTTAAAGGTAGGAGGTACTTTGCAGTTCTAGAATGTTTTGATTCCCTATATGGACAAAGGCAAAGTTTTAATGTTCCCTGAAGGCCACACCCTGGGAGGCCACCTATGGGTTAGGGTGTCCAGTGACCAAAGCTATTGCTATGTCCTTCCCTGTTTTAGGAGAAGGAGATAGTTAAATCCTCCTCTTTTCTCTCCAATCCTATGCCTCTCAAGTTTATTTAGACTTTATTACAGATTGGTTCCTAGAAACACTCCATTGATTCTAGGGACAAGGAGGTTTTGGATTCTTTGGGAAGAAGTCTGTTCATCTAAGTCCCTGGGAAGGGTGTCTACATGTTTGAGTCTTTTGAGGGAGGGTCCATGTTTACTGTCCTTGGTAAAAGGTGGGAAGGAGTCTGAATCTGGGAACCTTCTAAGGAGTATCTATGTGTCTGAGTCCTTTTGGGGAGGGTCTCTGTGTTAGCTAAAGAGTACTACACCTCCAAGTTTCCATTTCCACCTTGGGATGGGGTCTGTTTTTGGGACCTGTGTGTCTGGACCCTTGGAGTTGGGGGGGGCTTACTGTATGTTTGGGACCTTGTGGGTAGCAGTACCTTGGGGGAGGGTGTGATCTTCTGTATTTATCGCCTCTCTTTCTAGCCCAGGGGTGGGGGAAAGAGGGGAAGCAGTACTAGCTGGGGCAGCTCTCTGGGTGGGTTCTTGTGGCTGGCTGGCCCAGCATTGCCTCATCCTAATGACACAGTCTTTAATGACTGTTTGCCATTGTCTGAGAGATGGCAACATATCTTCTCTAATGATACATTCTCCTGTGGCTAATGACCCACTCCTTCCCCTTCATTTGGATAGCTGCTGCCTGGAACCCAGGCAGCCTGGAGAGATGTTGACAAGCTCAAGACATTAGCACCTGGTGGGGTGGGGGTGGTAGCAGGAAGGGAGCTCTAAACTCTTTCAGAGTGCACTGGGGAGCTAACCCAGACTAATTCCATTCCACCCTGCCCTCTGTCTCCTGGGAGGCCTACTACCTGTGTCTGGTGTCTGGGATTGGCACCAAATTATTCCTCCCATCTCTGTGTCCCCATTCTGATCCTCCCTCTCTCCTTTCCCTCCCCACCTTCCGCCATAGTAAACAGCTGCTTTCCCTGTCCTGGAATCAGAAAGCCTCCTCTTCCTGAGTCCATATCTGGTCCCAGGCACTTACTAGCTGTATCTCCTTGAGCAAGTCACTTAACCTTGTTTGCCTCAGTTTCATCATCTATAAAATGAGCTGGAGAAGAAAATGGCAAATCACAATATCTTTGCCATGAAACCTCCAAAGGGGTCACAAAGAATCAGACATGCCTGAAAAAAATAACTAAATAACAAAAACCTCTTCAAAATCTGCAGGTTAAGGTCGGGCTAGGTGTGAGCTTTGATGAGTCATTTCATTTCATTTCTGTGAACTCAGTTTCTTCAATTGTAAAATGAGGATTTTATATTAGATCATATCTAAATGCCCCTTCCATCAATCTTTAGCATTCTGTGATCTTGTCTTCTCTAGACTGGTAAAGGATCTTGCATGTTCCCAAGGCGTTTGAGAGTCCTGGAGCCAAACACCTAAACATCAAAAAACTCCTTCTGCCTATTTAAAAAGAATTAAATTTTCAATCAATAAAAAAGCCATTTTATCTTCTTCCCATTTTACCTTCAAATAGATAAAAAAAGAGAGAAGTCTTTTGAAATAAATATTCTTAGTCAAGCAAAACAAATTGGTCAAGTCCCCAAATGCCAATCTCCCTCTACACTCTGAGCCCATCCCCTCTACCAATAAGATAGGTAGCATACTTCATCATTGAGTCTTTCATCCATTTAAAGTAGGTAAAACATCTTGAGAGGAGAACAAAGAGCAGCAAGGGGAAAGGTGTTAGCAAAAAAGGAGCTTGCAGCCTGGTCGGTGGTGGAGGAGAAGGGAAGAGACAGTTGTTTGTTGTCAGGTAGGCAGATTCATTCAAACACTGACCCTGGTAGGATCCATTGCTCCCTGGAGATTCTTTTTGAGGGCCATTTAATAGTTTGACCTTAATCCCCAGTTGCTCTACCTTCATCTCATTTAGAGATGCTTTCCTTATTTAATCTCAGCTCTTCCTATCATTGTGAAGCAGAATTCACCAAGCAATGGAAATTAGAACATTAAGAGATGATACTGAAGAGTCTTAGTGATATGGGAAAGACTTCACTCCAAAAGGTCATCAGCCCATCCTGATCTTACTATATCAAACCACTAGGCTCACATAGGATTGTGAGAATGTTATCTTTGCACAATGCTTTTATTCATCTCATGTGCAAGACACTTTCCCAGCACTTTCCCACTGCTATCCTAGTAAGCAAGTGATTATCCCCAAACTATTTCATTCATTTATTCATTAATCCATCCAAATATCCATTCATTTATAAATTTATAGTTATTTATAAATCTTGTACCAAAATATTCATCTCAACTCTGCATCCTGAGTCCATCATCTCTTTTAGTAGATGGATAGCAATTATAGTGGCAAGGCACTGGGACCACAAATGAAGGGCTGCTGCCCTCAAGAAGCTTACATTCTATTGGAAGATAGAACATGTCCACAGTTCAGGGAATCTGAGATGTTCTGAGGAGAGAGGATCAAGTTGGGCTTCCCACTAAAAGTGGTGCTTGAGTGGAATTTTGAAAGAAGCTATGAATAGAGGAGCCCATTTAATTATCAGCTGTGTGTGATCACTTAATCTCAAAGACTTCCATCAATGAATTCTTATTTAGAAACAGATGAACCAACTTAGCCCATTTCCTGATCCCTACACCTGTGTCCTCACCTTCTGTACCTCTCGTACCTATATCTTTATTTCCTGTGTCCCTCATCGAAATTTCTCATAGTCTGGAGTTAGCCATTACTTCATATTTTCTAACCCAATCTTGTTCCTCTTCTCTGTTGAAACTATTGCACCCTCCCCTCCTCTAGGAAGCCTTTCTTGATCCACAGTGATTTGGGACAGAGGGTGTTAAGGAATCCCTCCCCCTCTTCTTCCTCCTCCTCCAAAGACTTCTGCATAGACTCTCATGCAGATGTACTTGCTTAGACTTGAACCTATGCATAGATCTGTGGTGGGTGTGGGCCTCATCTACCTCATCTCCCTCATCAAAATGGAAGCTCCCCAAAGGCAAAGACCAAATCTCTTCTTCTGGAAAGTTCACTTTGACCCACTTCCTTAACCTGAAACAGAACTCTACACCTTTGAGGGTCTCAAGGACTGTCCAACTCTATATTCTTTGCTTTTCTATTTATCCTCCTCCTCCTTTTCCCCTTCCTCTCTTCCTCTTTTTCTGTTCTCCTACTCCTTTTCTTTTCCTCTTCTTCTTCCTCCTCCTCCTCTCTTATTCTTTCTCTCCTCCTCTCCTCCTCAGCCTTCTCTTCTTCCTCTGACAACTATTTTGTAGTGGCTATTATTAACCACCTATAACATATACGATACTGTGCTGGGGCTTGGAGGTATAAAGTCAAAATGAAAACAACCCTACCTTCAAGAAGCCTGCCTTCTACTGGGAGACACCATGTATAAACAAAATTAAAGCAAACATGATAATTGGAGGAGGAGGAGGAGGAGGAGGAAGAGGAGGAGGAGGAAAATACAGAGACATGACAGGCTTCCTGTATAGGAGATGGAATGAGAATCAAACCCTGCAGGAAGTTGGGGATTCTAAGAGGTAAAGGTGAAGTGAGGGTCCATTCCTAGCAAGGTGACTGGTATGAAATTACAGAGGTAGAAAATGAAGTTCTGAGTTAGGGGAATAGCAAATGAACCTATTCGACTGTTTGAAAGGGAATAATGAATGTGTAATATGCTTGGAATTGAAGTCTGGAACTACACCATGAAGGGATTTAAATTTGTCTCAATATCGTCTTAGAAAGGTTTGGGGATATCAAGGTTCAATGTAAGGAATCATGGAGCTCACAAGAAGAGAATAGAGTAGCCTGCTGAGGGGGAAATGAAAGGCTGTCAGGGAAGATAGATGGTGGAAACAGGTCAGGTCCAAGGGGCTCCTAGGTGGCATTGGGAACCCTTCTGGGGATTTAGAGGGAATGTGGTACTTTCTTATCAAATCAGTAAAGTCTGGGTTTATAGGGTTCTTTTTCTGGATGTAACAGGACCACCAAAGCTATAACTGTTAGGAGTCTGGTGTGATTTATGCAAGAACGGGGAAGAAAGACTCCTGAGAAACTGATGGTTCATTGATATCCAGACTTCTCACAGGTAGCAAAAAGGTCTTTGGTTCATTATTGCTGGTCTTACCTTAACAGTAGGTGGTATAGAACATGGAGGCCAGACCTGAAGTCAGGAAAACCTGAGTTCAATTCTGACCTCAGACACTTAACTAACTGTGTGAACCTGGGCAAGTCACTTAACCTGTTTGCCTCAGTTTCCTCATCTGCAAAATGAGTTGGATTAGGAAATAGCAAACCATTCCAGTACCTTCGCCAAGAAAATCCCAAATAGGGTTATGAAGAGTCAGGCTCAACTGAACAACAACAACAACTACTACTCTAACAGAGTGACTCAACTCCCCCTGGGCTTCTTCATTTGGCTAATGTATTCCTTACAAAATGCCAAGCTAAGGAGCTTACATATCTCTGTATCCCAGAGGCAATCAGGAGCTACTGAACAAAACCTTCATCAGGTGCCAATCTGTGGGCACAAATGCCAAAAGACTTGTAGAAAACATGGGGACAATATAGTATATACACAGAAAGTTGTATAGTAGTTGAAAGACCACCAGATTTGGAGCCACCAATTCCCAGACTCTCATAGATTTGAGGGGCCTCAGAGGTCATCAAGTGTTACCTACAGCTAAGCAGGATTCCCCATGACATCATCTCCTAGTCTAGCCTAGAGATACTTGAGTATCTCTAAAAAAGGGGAGTTGATTGCTCCTGAGGGTGTCCATACTTCCATCTTCTAGATAGCCCTAATTGTTAGAACACTTACCCCTAAATCCCTCTACTATGTATTTTCAAGCTCATATTACTCTTAGTTCTGATCTATGGAAGTCTAGCAAATCAAGCCTAATCTGTCTTCTAAATGATAATCTTTCAGAGATTTGTAGACATGGAGATCATGGACTCTCTACCATCTTCCCAATAATACAAGTCACTTGTTTTGCAACAAATCTGGCATTTGCATGAGAGGAGGGGGTCACAACAGCCTCTATTCTGAGATATCCAAAGGCATTTTCTAGGTGACTTTAGTTATCTACTCTCTTCCAAGGCTAGCTCTTTGAAGCTAGATGCAGGAACATAGAGCAGGGGTTGGTCAGTTAGGTGAAGATCTCACACCTGATCATCCAGTTTGAATTTCCCTCCAAATTAAGGTTCTGCTAATAGAATTAGCCTGGATGTGCTTCAGATAACCATTTTCCTCTAGGGTTTGGGTTGAAAACCATCTTAAGTTTTGGTCCTTCTTGATGCCAACTCCTTCCTTCCCTCTAGTTTAAAGTCTCCTTCCACTTTTTAAGACTCCTCTGTGGGGAAATGTGGGCAGCAAGTGGTTCTTGCTAAAGCTCAGACCTCTCTGCAATTATGATGGTGGAATCAATTCTGGAATTTCGAGTTATCAAGATTATGACTTAAGCTCTGTCTGCACCAAGGGAATCTGGTGGCTGCTGAATTTTCTTTATAAAGGAGAATAAGAAGATAATAATGAAAAGGACAATGGAGTGGGATGGGGATAGCTTATTCTATAGGAAGAAGTTGATGATTAATGCTTCTGGCTTCAGAGGAAGAATCCTATTCTCTTTTTAAATCCTCATCTTGGGAAAGGATACAGAGCTTTGATGAATTGGAGAGTAAATGGAGAGTTGCTTTCTTACCCAGAATAGAAAGGGGAAGGGAGATGTCCCTGTAATCTTGAATTATTTCACCATGTGTTGACTGGTCAACACACTCTTCATTCTAAGCAGTCTCTTTGACACCTCAAAATTCCAATCTCTCTGCCCAGCAGTGGCATTTCAGAAAAAATGTAAGAGGGGTTGGCATATGGAGATAAGATGTTCCACTCTCTCTGCCTGGGTGGCATGAAATAAAGAATCAGTTCTCTTTTTTTGACTCTTCTTTCCCAGTATTCTCCAAAACACAGTCCTAGAAAGCCAAGTACCAAAGATACCATCAACTGCTGAACTTTGGAATTCTACTTGAGCACTTCAGGGAAATTTTGCTTTTTATCTCCTAGGGATCAATATAAATTCCTTAGTCATTTAAGCCCTTTGTCACTTGGTTCCAGTTTATCTTTTCAGCTGAATTGCCATTTCTTCCAATTCACACCTACTTCAGTGCATTCAAATTGATCACATCATTCTTCCAACATGATAATCTATTCCGCTTCCCTATGCTCATGCATTTTCTGTCTTCTCATGCCTGGAAAGCACATATCACTTCCCTCTGTCTCTTAGAATTCCAGTTTCATTCAAGGCTCAACTCAACCACCACTTTTTTTTCATTTTTAGAAAAAATTAATATTTTATTTTCCCTTATTTCATGTAAAAACATTTTTTAACATTCATTTTTAAAACTTCCTCTTTGTTGAGGAAAAACAATATGTTATAGGTTATAAATGTGTTATCATGTAGCATTTTCATAGCATTCATTCAACCATCACTCCATTTCAATGGAAATCTTTCCTGATCTCCCCAGTCACTGATTCCTTCTCTCCTCAATCTTTGTATCTATTTTGAAGACATTTTCTCCACACCTATCTATATCCATGTCTCTCTTTGCTTCCCAGATGGTTAGCACCAGGATGGACAGGGGACTGGTATACTTTTGGGGTTTTAGTCTCCAGGTCCTGTCACTATTCCTGGACAATTTTTTATTGTTGTTGAGTCCTTTATGACTCTTTATGACCCCATGATCATAGCAAGCCAGACCCTTCTATCTTCCACTATCTTTTGAAGTCTGTCCAAGTTCATGTTTGTTGTTTCCATGCATCCCTACTTAATAAATACTTTTGGGTTGATGAATTTGCTAAGATCCCTTTTAGCTCTGAATAATATGATTCCTCTTAGATAACATATAAAAGTTCAATGTTTAGTCAAAGTGTGGTCACTTTCCTTCTGATGAGTCTAGGAGATTTTCAGGAGGAGGCATAGAATCTGTTGATGAAGAGGAATACTGTGTCTATGGTAGGGTTTGGAGATCTTTTATATTCTTAGAGGCAAGAATGGGAGATGGCATATGGCTGAGTTCAGAAACATCCACCCTGTACTCTATCTCCCCAAGTGTGAGCTGGATAGGTCCTGAGAAATTTCTGCCCTAGCTTAAAAGTCTTATATGATTGGATATATATAATCTATTTCAGATTATTTACCATCTTCAGAGAAGGAAGAAGGGAGGGAGGGATAGAATCTGGAACTCACAATTCTAAAAAATGTTTAAAATTGTTTTTACATGTAATTGGGGAGAACATAATATTATTTAATATTTTCTTTTTTATTTAATTTTAACTTTTCAGTTTCAAATTCTCTCCCTTTCCCTCTTTCCACCTTCCCCCCCCCCCAACACCTATTGAAAAGGCAAGAAATATGATACTTTGGTTAGTTTTCTTCAGGGACATTCAGCCCATACAGAAGACAAATGTGTATGACTTGTGGGTAGGAGATGCCTGTCAGACCTTTAGATTCATGGAACAATAATAATTACTTATACCTAGATAACAATTTACAAAGTACTTGGTAACTCACAACAACCCTGCTTATTGGTAGAACTAGAATTTTTAACCTCATACCATGGATGAAGAAACTAAGGCTTGATAAACTAATTGTTTTGCCCACAGTTAAACAGCTAGAAACGCAGCTTCAAATAGTTGGCTCTGAGATGAGAGTTCTTTTTCTATGCCAAACTGTTTAACTGTTTGTAAGAGACAGAGGGATAATATCAGCATATAGGGTTGGTCTTTTGATGGCCAGAATTTGTTACTACAGCATTTGTAGTGAAATACTGGAAAAGAAAGTTCAATTCAACAAATATTTATGAAATATCTATGTGTAAGTCACAGGGGTAGGTATTTATTAAACATTATTCCAAAAATGAAATATGATACAGTTCTTTTCCTCAAGGAGGTAACATTCAGCTGGGAGAATATAATATACTATTAATAGGTAAATTCAAAGTATTTAAAAGCAATTAATACAAAGCAATTTCAAAAAGGAAAAAGAAGCAAGAGGAACTGACTCATTTAGCTAAACTCTTCCCAAAGCTATTATAATATTATTCGGGAGGCTGTCACTCTGAAAGTAGATTTCTGAGCAAGAGGGAAACTTTGAGATCTAGTCTAGTTCCCTTAGTTTCCAGCCTAGGAAACCAAAGCCAAAAGAAGGTATTCACCACAGCTCTAATAAGTAGTAGAGCCAGGATTCAAATTCGGCTCTTTTGATCTGACTCAATCTAATGTCCTTTGGACCAGAATAGAGTTAAAGTCCCTTTAATCCAGACTTCCCTGACATGACAAACATTGAATTAGTTAAGTTCTAGGCAGATATTGACTCAGAGCCATGAATTCATTGACAACATGGCTGTGGTTGAGCAGTTGGGTTATTCAAAGGGAGTTGGCTGCCACAGAAGGGATTGAGTAGTCACCAGATTTTGACCAAGTGGAGGGCAGGGACTGTGTTTCTTTCTGTCCAGTTTAATCCCCTAGCTCAATGGGCTTAGTAAATGATGGGGAATCCCCAAGCTAATGAAGGCAATGAGAGAAGCCAAGCTTTGTAAGAATGTTTACAAATAGAGTGTAAATAAATGAATAGGAATGAAATATGGACATAAATACTAAGGGGATACAGGATAATGGAGCAGTGAGCATTGGGTGGGGTAAGTCTGGTGTAACCTGTCTTTTGGCCCCACCCATAAGAACATTGTATTTGGAAGCCTTGGTGGGGGGGACAAATCTACTTTGGGACAATTTATTCAATCATTTCAAGCATTTAAGGGGTCTATACCTGCCTGAGGCAGAAAAAGGTTCTGGGAAGGAGACATGGTTTTATGGTTTTGGTGTGGCCAGTTTGGAACTGATTGGGCTGGTGAAGAATTGTGCATATGTGATGCAGTGATGACCAGACTTGAGCTAGGAGGGTTGGAGAGTGACCTTATCTCTTTTACCTGCTCACCTGAAAAAAAATTGAATTTTCCTGTTAAGTCAATCCATTTACTTCCTATTCCTATTAGACATCTGACTGGTAGTGGGAACTGGGAAACTTTATTCTTTTCCTAAACACTTGCCATCATTTCCAAGCTATTTAAAATTTGATAAAAACTTGTTGGCCAACAAAACTCAAGCTGTTTGTTATGTGATTTAATATGTAGATAGAGATAAGGAGAAAGACTTCCCCTTTTCAAGATTAGAGATTTTTTTTCCTCAAGAAAGCTGAACTGGGTGCTGGGTCATAAGAGAACACAGAAGCACAGAACAGGAAAGGCAAAGATAGGACTGAGGTTATTATTCACTATAAGTCCTGTAAATGCATGTATCTCATTTGAACCATAGTCTTATTTTCTTCCCCTTTTGTAAAGCACCGAACCTGAAAACAGTCTGTGATGATTTTGAGAACTTTTAGTGTTAGACTTTTCCCATGTATGCATTTCAAATCATGATGGGAGCAGGGGAGGGGGACACTGTCTATGCATGACTATCAGAGACATGCCACTGTAGCGATTTAATGAAGTCACAAATGTACTACTTTGTTCATAACAGGGTTTGAGGACAGAGGTGAAGGATAAGGTGTTACTAGGGGTGGAGTAAAAATGGGCAGCAAAAAAAGCAATGGATACCAGAGGCCAAACACTCCCTGATCTCCACCCAACCTATACCCAAGTGACATCATTCAAAGATGTCTGCTGAGGGCCAGTCTTGATGTGGGCTCTCATATCCTGAGATGAATTTGTAAGACCTCAGGTAGAGATTATCTGACCCATTTCTATCTATGTGAGACACTATGCAATGAGAATACAAATTATAAGCAGATACACATGTGACTTTCTTAACTATTTCCCCCTCTCCCATCTAGAGCTATGAAGAGAACTTACAATTTATCTATTTTCAACATCTTCATTTTAGAGACAGGGAAACTGAGATTTAGAGACAAAGGAAGTACCTTGTCTAAGGAAGTGGTCTGATTTTATGAATTAGTAACCCAATTGAGATCAGAACCCAGTTCACAAGACTCCAACTGAATGAATGAATGAAATAAAGAAAAATGCTTATTAATTTTTTACTCTATGCAAAGAACCATGCTAAATACTGGAAATAAAAATAATACAGCGCAGATAATCCTTGCTTTCAAAGAATTCATATTCTTACAGGATAACCATCCATAAAGGTGGTAGTAGTAGTAGTAGTAGTAGTAGTAGTAGTAGTAGCAGCAGCAGCAGTAGTAGTAGTAGTAGTAGTAGTAGTAGTAGTATAGTAGTAAAGATGGGAAGGTCCTGTGGTCGTTAGCCTGTAGCAGCAAAGCAGGTATTTTAAATTATTGTTTCTGTGCATAGAGTCAAACCTGTTTCTGATTTTGAGAATCTTAGCAGAGCCATGGACTTGGCTGTCAGAATCTTTCTTTCTGGGTATTCAGGTGCTGTGATTGTTGAGGAGCGGAGGGAGGGATTTGCAGTAACACAAGAAGCAATTCCCAGGTCCTGTTCCTGGTGAGGTTGCTTGTTCAGAGGGTTGATGGCTGCAAAAGCTGGATTAGAAGTAGAGTCAGTGATCTAAAGGGTACTGGCATTCCCAGGACTCTTGGGTTTGCCTACCCATTTATTGGTGACAGCTGATCAGTGATTGATTTTCTGAGTGGTGAGTAAGGTGGGAATATTTTCCAAAGGGGATTGCTCCTCTTAACAATGGTTGAAGGGACAAGGCTAGAATAGTCCTGATTGGGTAGGTATGAGGTATTGCTATTCCTAGCACTCTTTGTTGAGAATACTGAGTGGTTCTATCAGAGGAGGTGGTGGTTGACAGTGTTGTGACTCTTATCTCTCTTGCAGGATATCTTCTTGTAGCTAGGCTCGCTTGCCTGCCCTGTGGGTAGCAGCTGGTTTGTAGTTGATGAGGATGACTGTCCCCTTCTTCACAGTTGTTGCTTCCTCAGATAATATCTTCAGGGTCTGGACTAGAGGTCTGGGGATGAAGGGGGAACACTGGCCTTGCTTTTACTTGTTCTTCAATGGGATTTGGTCAGTGTTTTGGTTTAGGTGGTTTGGTTCAGTGGAATTTTGGTTTAGGGAGGTTCTAGAAATGTGGGGGCCCTTTGTCACAGGAATTTCTCCCCACAATGATGTCTTTTAAGGACCAAGTGGTCAAACCCAGGATTCTTTCCATCAGATAGTGAACTGATCCCCAATGTGGCCCATAATGGAGCAAGAATCAAGAGTATTGCCTTTAGTACTCTGGAAACCTGGGTTCAAGTTTTACCTTTGTTACTGACTTGCTTTGTGATGTGCAGATCCCCTTCACTTTTTGGCCCCTAGTTTCTTCATCTATAAAATGAAGGGTTTGAACTAATCACAGGTATGTACTAGAGCCAGCTCTAAGTGATTACAAGAGTCGATTATTATATTTTCAGTAAGAATATTTAGTTTATACCTCAGATATTGGCAAATGCTACAAATTAAGGCTTGGTTAATTGTCTTGTTGATTGTCTAGACTTAAGAAATTGATGGAAGGAATTGTCACAAAGCATGTCAAATTTAAAGTGTGTACTGTGTACATTTCCCCACCCTCACTCCAAAGCCGGGTGTTAAATATTTACTACTACATTTTTGGAACTAGATGGTCACTAAGGGCCATTTCAGCTCTAGCAGATTTACAAAAGTATTTTTCCAAATTGAGGGGCTCCACTTAAGGCAAGAAGCATTAGTGATCTAGGGAGATAGAACAGGTGCTTTGATGAAAACCACAGAGGGCAGATATAATCCTCAGCCCCAGGCTCGTACTCATGTCCTAATCAGACCAACTTTCCCCTGCAAAATGTGGGGTGTATGAAACCTTCATGATGGCAGTATGACTTAGATCAAGTTTAGATCCCCAAGGTAGAGGAAGGTTGGAAGGGGGGTGGAGACTTTCTCCCTACTTTTCCTCCTCTCCCTCTTTTCTCCCTCCCTCTCTTCTTCCCTGTCTTCCTTTTTTCCTTCTTTCCCATTTTCCTTCCTTCTTTTCTTCCTTCCTCCTTCCTTTTCTTCTTTTTTCCCCTCTTTCCTTCCCTCTGTCTATCCTATCTGACTTATATAAATATATATATTAAGTACCTACTATATGAAGACCTTACAAAAGACACAGTCCCTGCCCTTAAGAAGATTGCAAAATAAAAAATTACATCCTACAAACTGTCCTCCTTCCTAGCTTTTTGCAAAATTATTGCTACTTGCAAGCTATGTGATCATGGGCAAGTCATGTAACTAGACTTGAGTTTTACAGGCAATTTGGTCTGATGGACAGAAGGCTGGCATTATAATCAAGAATATTTGACCTTGAATCCCACTTCAGATACTTTTTAGGCACATGATCCTGAGTATGATAATAATAGAAATAGCAATAGCAATAGCAATAGCAATAGCAATAGTAATAGCATTCATACTGACCTCGCAGTATTGTTGCAAGGATCAAATGAGATAAGACCCTTAAATGGGAGCTATTATTATTTATCCATTTGGAAAATAAGGAGCCTGGGCTTCTTGGCCTCTAAGGTCACTTTCAATCTTAAATCCTTGGGCCCTCATAAGTCTGAGTTCTGCCTCCATGACAGGAGGAGGTAGAACAGGTCTGCTCAGTGGAGTTTGATGATGGCACCTCTCAGTATATCAGTTGATGCTGTGCAATGGGCAAAAGGTGTGGCATGGCCCTTGATCTGAGGGACAGTGAGGAAGGATGGTGAAGCTCTCTGGGGTTGGTGGGAGAAGACACTTCAGTTCAACTGGAACTGCCCTCAAACCCAGATGAAAGTAACTGTTTTGGATATTGATGCTCATGTCATGAGAGATGACATGATGTAACGAGTAGAATCCTAGTCTCAAAAAACAGGAAGAGTGTGTCCAAGAGTTGCCTCAAGGATTTAATGATTTAATGACCTTGGGCAAATTATTCTATCTCTTAGTGATTTGCCTAACAGAGATGTCAATCTGTTTTGATAGAGGAATTTCCCTATCTGGAAATTCCCTAAACCAATGAACTACTACTACTAGGATGTTCTTCTATAACCACCACCACCACCACCACCACCACCATAACTGCTACTACTACTACTACTACTACTACTACTACTACTACTACTACTACTACTACTACTACTATTACCACCACCACTACCACTACTACTTCTATTCATGTAGTTTATAGGGTTTTGCAGTGGATAGAGTGCTGGGACTGCAGTCTAAATCTGAATTCAAATCTTTTCTCAGACATTTATTAACTATGTAACCCTGAGCAAATCCGTTAACCTTGGTTGCCTCAGTTTCTTCATCTGTAAAATAAACTGGAGAAGGAAATGGCAAACTACTTCTGTATCCCTGTCAAGAAAATTCTAAATAGGGTCATGAAGAGTTGGACACAATTGGAAAGCCTGAACAACAATAACATAATGTTCTTTAAGATTTTTAAAACTCGGGGCAGTTAGGTGGCGTAGTGGATAAAGCACCGGCCTTGGAGTCAGGAGTACCTGGGTTCAAATCTGGTCTCAGACACTTAATAATTATCTAGCTGTGTGGCCTTGGGCAAGCCACTTAACCCCATTTGCCTTGCAAAAAAAAAGATTTTTAAAACTCTACAAATATTCTGTAAACCAATGAAATAATAACAATATCATAATTATAGCTGGCATTTTCCCAACACTTCACAGTATGCAAAGCATGCCATATATGTTATCTCTTTTGATCATTTGTTCTTCTGCTCCAGTCCCTATTCCTAGGCTATGCTCACATCATAAGTGGCACTTTGGGTCTCAGTGTGTTAAAGGTTCAGTAATAACTATCTTTAGCCATTTCCCCTAAAGCTTTGTGCTTAACAAGCTTAACCTGATTTAAAAAAAAACCCAACTTCTCATTGAGTTCTGGACCAGTCGTGTGAGAGAGTGTGGAGACCAAGAAAAACTGAGACCCTTAAGAGAAGCATCATGGTACTGCAGAAAGGACACTGGAGTTGTAATCAAGACACTTGGCTTCAAATCTCAGCTTTGTTATTTACTAGTTGGGGAAGGTTGCTTTATAGCCATTTTGTGCCTCAGTTTCCTCATCTGCAAAACCCCTAAAACTTGTATGAGATATTATGAGGGAGTCTAATTTCAAAAGCTTGAGGTGTCATACAAGTGTGCCATTAAAATGGTAAAAAGAGGAAGGGCAATGACCAATCAAGTAGTGCCTTCTTCCCCCAGGATTGCTGCTAAAGAGAATTGAAGATAGCATGGTGAACTTAATAGGTAAATTGATCTAAAGACACAGGACTAGAACTTTTCAATTATCCCTGCCACTTACTGGGGTGGGGGGGTGACTTCTGTCATGGCCTTTTCACTTTTCTGGACCCCAGTTTCTTCATCTACAAGATGAAGGAATGGGACCTATTAGATGATCTCTGATCCTTCAACTCCAGATCTATGATTTTATGACCTCAGAGGGTCAGAGAAGGAGAGGCACTAACCAAAGGTCACCCAGAAAGATGTTACTTGACCTTTTAGGTGAAGGAAGATTTGCAGAATCATGGAATTGTGGAGTTAAAAAGACCTCACCCTCAAAATGTAAGGGTCATTTCCTGAGCACTGGAAACTTTGAGCCTTTGCCTGAGAGTTCTGGTTTAAAATTACAATAAAATAAAACATATTCATATCACAGAGAATGGGATTTTCTCCATTTAAAAATGTACATTGATGAAGAACAGTGTTAGAGGGTATCCTTTGGGGGGCCCCTCCTGGCTCTTGACCTGCTTCCCTTCCCATCCTTCTGGGCTCCATAGCTTTTTGCCACCTTCTCTTTTTCGGCTCTCTGCCCACATCACTGTCTGCACCTGATCCCTGAGCCAGCAACTTGGCAAATGAGCCCTATGAGCTCATGGGGAGGAGTAAGCTGGCAGGCCCTCTGGCCCTGCTGAGAGCTGTGGCAGGTGTATGGCAGAAACCTGGAACAGGAACCCTTGTAATCCCTCTTGGCTCTGTCCTGGCATAGAATGAGGCTCCTCAAAAGCTGCCGGCATTTCCTCATCTTCCCCCATTTTCCTCCATCTCCTTAAGAGAGCTTGGAATCTGAGGAAATTGGATGATACTGGGATATGAAGGATTGAGATTATTTTAAGGAAGGATTTCCAGCTCCTAAAAAAGAGACATTGGGGGATGAGGTGGATCTTCATTCTCTGAAAACTAAATTTCATCTGGGTAAGTAGAAGTCGAGTAGTAAAAAAGAGAGAGATCCCTAGAGTTACTTGGAAAAGATCTCTGAAAACAGAAAGTTCAACCCTTATTAGTCTGATGGATGCATGATGACATTCTAAGATTTTAAGTTCCAATCCAGTCCTGGGAGAAGGTATAGCTGTAAGGAATATGTGATTATGATGAGAATGACCAAAGGTAACAAGAACTAATATTTATAGGGTATGTTAAGGTATACAAGCTTTAAACTAGCTATGCCATTTGACCCAAATGGAGATTAAGGTTTGAAGAGGAGAGAGCTTTGAGGAATGTAGTCCCTGATAATACTAGTGATTACAATATGATCTACAGTATCAAAGATATTTATCAGAAACTTACAATGTAGAAAGGACCATGCTAGGGATACAAAGATAAAATAATTCTTACTTTTAAGACTGGTGTGGAGAAGGGAAGAAGGAGGGATTTTTGCAATGTGTGCAAAAATAAGTAAATTAAAAGGAAATGCAAAGTTATGGGGTAATTTGAGGAGGAAGGAAGCACTTGGGTGGAAGAAGCAAACAGCCTCATTTATTCATTCACACATGTATAGAAAAATCTGAGTGCCTATTCCACAGACTATAGCATTGTGAATAAGGCACAGCATATAATCATATTCCAATGACCAAAAGTTGAAGAGAATGAAGCAAGTAAACTATTAGGTTTCCATTTCTATCTAAACTGGACTGGGTAGGAATGTTCTGGGATTGTAATGAAGGTGAGGTTGTCATGGAAAGCTCACCTGTGGAGTTAAAGGGCAGTAATGGACCAAAGGGACTGGAACAAGGAGGAGTCCTCCCAATTCAAAGACCTTCCTTTCTTCTGTGATTCACTCATTAATACATTTATCTACCCATTTGTTCATTCAATAAACATCTGTTAAATACTATTATGTACAAATTGTACAGACCTGAGTTCAAATGTGACTTCAGACATTTAATAGCTGTGAGACACTGAGCAAGTCACTTAACCCTTGTTGCTTCAGTTTCCTCATCCATAAAATGAGCTAGAGATGGGAATAGCAAACCACTTTAATATTCTTGTAAAGAAGAGTTGGTCACAACTAATGGACAAAATAACAAAACAACAACAATAACAAATGTGCAAACCATTGAGAAGTGTCACCAGGATGTGTGGGAGGGAAAGGTATAAAAAGATAGGTAAGTCATGGTTCTTGCCCTCTAGTAGAACTGTTAGAAAAGCATCAAGGGAGTCAATGTCACCCTACCTGGAGGCAGGGGTGTGGTTAAGAGGGCAGAGCTGTCATAATGTCATAGGATTATGTGATTTTAGATTTAGGATCTTAGAGATTGTCCAGCCTGGTTAAAACCCTTCATTTTACAGATGAGGATACTGAGAACTATGAAGAGACTTGGCTGAGGTTACATCATTGTTAAGTAGTTACATAGATAGAGAGGCAGAAGGACTTTAGAAGGTGATTTGTCCCAACCCCCTCATTTTTCAGCAGAGGAAATTAAGGCTTGAATTGAGGAAGTGAGATGGGATTGGAACTTGGGTCCTCTGCCTCCAAATCTGGGAGACTTGATGCCTCCATTATCTACTTTTTTCATTTCCTTTATTGGAATCTATGTCCTAGGGCTAGTGTGTCCTTTGCCTTCCTCACAGTTGCTTAAAAAAAGGTCTCTCTCATCATTTTTTTGGCTCATGCCCAGAAGCCTTCCTGGATTGGTCAAAGGACAGCCTATGTTTTTTTTGATCTCTATGAGTCTTTATGTCCCAATCCTAGTGCTCCCCATTTGCTTCTCTCTCTTAACATTTCTACTCCATTCCATTTAATTCAGTACAACCAACAGGCATCAACTATGTACTATGTGCCAATGAACACCTTGCCTTTTTTCCTCCTCCCAATCCCAACTGCATTCCCTTCAATTTGACAGAGATGTTGATGTTTCAATACCCGGGTTTGAACTGGTCTGTTGCCTTTTAGGTGTTACCTCAGCTTATGTCTACAAGATAGTGTGTCCTACAGAGATAAAATCCCCTAGAGTCAGGACCTGCATCTGTCTCTGGAACTTTAATTTTACAAAAGTGTCAGCATGCATTAATCATAGTTATAGAAAGCCAGAGCTGGATAGGATTTTAGGTGTAGTCAGGAGGAAAAAGGACCAGAAAATAATTAATCCAGTCCCCAAAACCACATTAGAAGCCTTATGTATCTTGCTTTTTGTGCCTTCATTCTTTCTACTGAATCATGACGTGTAAGATTCACTGATTTTCTTGAATTGGGGTCCTGGCTCTGACATTGGCTACAAGACCTCTGCATCTGTCTTTTCAATTGTACATCAGGCTAATCACATGAGCTTGTTCTCAACCTCATAGGACTGTCATGAGGAAATTTCTTTGTGATGCTTAAAATCTTGTAAGAATGTGAGATGTTTTTATGATGCCACTCCCTGGCTCTATGTTCCACACCTTGGTTCCTATTATTTCTCCTGCCTGGAACAACCTTCCCTTTCTTGGCTAAACCATAGGTTTAGATTAGCCTTGCTTCCTCCAAAGGATCAGTCCAATATACTAGTCCTGGTTGAACTCTTTGCTCACTCTCTAGTTACTGACTGGATCTAGCCACTACTAGGGTTATTCTTTGAGAATTTTTAATGCTTCACTTAGAGACCTTTTTTAAAAAAAAAAACTATTTCATAATATTCAAAATATTAACATATTTTAACATGCTGTCATTCAGTCATTTCAAGTGTACCTGATTTTTTGTGACCCTGTTGGAGGATTTCTTGGCAAAGATCCTGGAGTGGTTTGCTTCTCCAGCTCATTTTACAAGATGAGGAAACTGAGGCAGACAGGGTGAGATGACTCATCCAGTGTCTGAGGCCAGATTTGAACTTTTCCTGACTCCAGGTCTGGAGTTTCTATTCACTGAGCCATCTAGCTGACTATTTTATGTATATAATTAAATAATTCAATTATATAAATATTAAGGATCTACTGTATATAGAATTCTCTTCAAGAGCTTGGGGCAGAGACAGATTTAAAAAAGATCCACTCACTTCCCTCATGGAGCTTGTAGTCTAGTAGGGGAAAAGAGAAGGCGTAGTGGGTATCTGGGTAGTATAGTATATAAAGAACTAGGTCTGGAGCCAGAAAGACCTGAGTTCATATCAGCACTCACTATTAAGCACTCACTAGTTGTGTATTCTTGGGCAAGTCACTTACCCTGTTTACCTCAGTTTCCTCATCTACAAAATGTGCTGGAGAAGGAAATGACAAAGTACTCCATTATCTTTGCCAAGAAAACTCTAAATGGGGTCATGAAGAGTCAGACATGACTTTATTAAATATCTATTACTGCAGTGGATAGAGCACTGGCCCTGGAGTCAGGAGTACCTGAGTTCAAATCTGACCTCAGACACTTAGTAATTGGCTAGCTGTGTGGCCTTGGGCAAGCCACTTAACCCCATTGCCTTGCAAAAAAAACCTTTAAAAAAGGAATCTACTACTGCCAAGTTAAGCAGCTATTATAAAAAATATCTTATTTGATAATAACTATTGGAAATAAATGAATAAATGATATTATTATCCTCATTTTACAACTGAGGAAACTAAGGCAAATGGAATATAAATGACTTGCCCAAGGTCACACAACTAGTGGCGAAATTTAAACATTGGTCTTCTTGATTTCAGACCCAGAGCTCTATCTTATTGCACTTAATTGACATACATAATGGTATATGTTATAATATACAATATGGCTTAATAAATATGTTAGGAGCAAAGAAAATACTGAGTGAGGTCTGAGGGATAAGAGTGTTTCAGGAGAGACCAAGGAAGACTTAAAAATATATCGGGTGAGTATGAATTTAGTAGTCAAAGAAAGAGCAAATGCTTTCTGTCACCTTGGAATCTGAGTTATGGTCTAAGGACATCTTTGCTGGTTCTAACTGTGGTCTATGAAAACAGAGGGATCACACGGCTTTTTTTGAAAACTGGAGTAGTGTATTCCAAGAAGGAAACAATTCTATTTAGGCAAGTGAAGTATCTTTATTTACAAAGCAAAGAACCAACACAAATGACAGCAAACCCAACTGAACCAGAGTAATCTGGAGCAAAGGTCTCAAGGCTCATGGAAACAGTGACAGGCTTTGAGTCACATTCTGAAGCTGCTCCTGCATTGGATACAGGAACTGGGTGATACTGTATCTCCCGGTAGTCTAGAATATTGCTAAAAACTAAATAAAATTATACACTGGAGTGGAGTGGAGGAGAAGGGGATAGAGGTCATTCTTAGCAAGTGTACAGTAAACTTGTACAGTAAACTTTATCTCCTTAACTCAGTTGCAAGTTCTTCATGGTTGATAAGTCTTTGGCTGCCTCTCATCTCTTAGACTAGTTGTGGCCACATTGTAATGTGTCTATAAATCTTTACTGCTTGATACCAACACTAGTTGGGAAGCAAGAAAGGGCCTGGGAAGGATATAATAACAAAGTCATGATTTCACCCCCACATTCCTATTAACTGAGAGACAGAATGGCAATAATGGACTAAAAATCGTCCGTGGAGTTAGGAAGATCTAGGTTTAAATCCTGCCTCTGCCATATGTGACACTTTGTGCCTCTGGCTGAGACACTTGATTTGTCCATGCCACAAGCCACTTTCTAAGATTAAGCAGAAGAAGGGACTCCTTGGATTGATGGAGAAAGTTCCTCAGTGGGAGCTTTGTATGCTGATGAAATACTGGTCTAATCAAAAAATAAAAATCACTGGACTCCCCATAACAATCCATGGGGAAGATGATAATATCAATAGCTGAGTTTATAGTTTATATTTTTCTAAAGCTTTACTTATTACCATCATTTATCACTAGCTCTGTGAATACTACAAAGTATCAAATTTTATGGGTGAGAAAATGGAGTCTCAGAGAGGCCATGACTTGTTTGTGGTCATTTGGCTAATTTGTTTTAGGGGTAGGATCTGAATTCAGTTTTGGTGACTTCAAATGTAGGATTCATTCCACAATAGGACATGACTTATTCTTCATTGTAGAAACTTTCAGTTTCCTTGTCTGAAGAACTTCTTGCCTCTGAGACCTTGCCATTCCTCCCACCCCAATCTTCAATCTTGACCTTGGCTGTTCTCTCTCTCTCTGCTTCATAATGTTTCCTAATGCCTACACCATCCCCACCTCAAATATCCGTCCTCAATGAGCTCTTCGCTAACTCCCTAGTTACTCTCCATCCCCTGTTATCAGCTCCTCTTTATACCAGCATCAGGCCTATTTTATGAGAATTTGTGAGGTGCAATTTAATACTTTTTTATATCATATTGTTTAGCTAGATGGCACAGCTTGGAGTTGGGAAAAGTAATTTTCATGAGTTCAAATCTGCCCTCAGACAAACAGTGACCAGTTTCCTCAACTTTAAAAATGAACTGGTAAAGTATTCCGGTATCTCCGCTAAGAAGACCCCAATTGGGGTCACAAAGAATTGGACACAATTGAAAATAACTGAAAAACAACAATAACAACATATGGACCAATCCCAATTAACTATCCTTCAGAAGATATGGGATTTAGAGGTGAATTAGACCTGAGAGGTGATCTAGTTTGCTATTTTACAGATGAGAAAACTCACATGTATGGGAAGGTCCAAAGAAAGAATTCAAACCCAGGTCTCTTGACTCCAAATCTAGATTTTCTGCTCCATACTTTGACTGTGGGGCTCATCAGAGCACCCCACAAGGAGTGTTGGACCCTGATATCATCAATCCAAGTACTTTTACCTCTCCCAGCCCTGCTTAGTCTTTTAGGGGGATTAAAGATGCTTTAGGATTTGCATGTCAATACAATATTTCTTTATCATTGGACTATCATGCCAGCCCTCCCCCATGAATATTTCCCCTGGGGCTGTGCAGCCATCACAGCCAGCTACCTGTTTCTGCATGCCAACCAGTGGCTCCTGCTGTGGCTCCATGATCCATATGGCAGCAGGGACTGGTCTGAGAAAGGTGGGGGTAGGAAAAACTTGAATGGCTAGTTCAAATTCTGGGTACTACCCTGTCTTATGCACTGGGGGAAGAGTCTCAAAATCCTACTCCCAGAAGCATCTAGTTCTGGTAGGAGATGAGACACAAAGCACAGGTTGCAAGATTCAGTGAAAGTTAGATTCAGAGATGAGATCAGAAATAGGAGCAGCTGGACAGGGCTCTGGAGAGTAGAACTGTGGAAAAGTGGATGAGGAAAATGGGGGCCTGCAGAGGTGGGAGATCAGAGCAGGCTTCCTACTGGGGGAGAGGAATACCATCCTGAATGGGAAGACTGAGAGGGGCAGGGCTGGCATGAGCAGGGGAGACTTACAGCCTAGACAGAAAGTAATGGGTTTACAAAGGTCAACCATTTATGATGTAGGAGACTTTTATCCAAGAGATAGTGGACTGATGGGGAATAAGATGAGAATAAATTAGTGTATGAGGAGGAGGAGGAGGAGGAGGAGGAGGAGGAGACAGCCATGAACATTGTTGAAGCCACAATGAAAATATTGAATTACAGGCAAGAGGTAAATGGTCAAAGAGTTGTTATTCACTGTTATTCAACTTCTCCTAGGAAAGAAATATTGAGAAAGCAGAGGACTGAAGAATGATGCGAAGGTGAAGGAATCAGAGAAGGGAAGGAAGAACAAGTGAAAGGGTCATAGTGTCTTCATCTAAAGAGGGGCTACCAATTCACTGTGTCACATAGACCATCACTTTCTTTGTCTCAGTTTCCTCATGTGTTAAATGAGAGAGTTGGCTAAGGTCCTTTCCAAGTTTGACATTCATTGGTCCTCTGACTTGGTCACAAAAGATCCATGTGATTTCAGTTTTTAACTCAACCCCCTCATTTTATATTTGAAGAAAGTGAGGGCTAAAAAGGGACCTCATCAGAACATACTAGAAGAAGGGTAATTTAAGTCTGAGAGGACTGAGTGGGATAAAGTCTAAGATTTCTTCAGTAAAATATTATAGATTGAATTTGGTTAACTATGTGCCCTCCTCCCTTGACAAAGCAAACTTCTGGGATATTGGTGAAGAGTCAACTGACCTCACCTTATCTGTTGATGTTGGAGAATCATTCAATTCCTGGGACTAAAGAGATAATCTGGTTTCAGTTTGGTTTGAATTTTATGCTCTTTTCCCTAGGGTAGTTTTCGTGGCCAGCATAGCATACCCATTGGGGACCTCGGTGAAGAGACTTGGTAGGAAGAGTAGAGCAAATTCGTGGCAAGAATCTGAAGTCAGTGAGGACAAAGAACAGTCATTGAACTTCTGTGCATGGAGACCCAAAAGATGGTAAGCCTAGACCTTGGAATCTGAGGGTACTAGATTCCTGGAGGGTCCATTTGGGTGACTGAAGGTTGGGGGTGACCCCTTCCAGTTTGGGCATAAGAGGCTTAGATCTAAGGGCACTTGATCATGAGAGGTCTCTGTCAATATTTAAAATGGGAAGGACCCTGTCATAAGCCTACCCCCGTGGTAAATCAGGTAAATAAGACTAAAATATAAAGGAAAAGTAAGAAGAAAATGATTAAGTATTGTTGTCTTGTCTGGGAAAATAAAGAGATAGGAGAGGGAATAAATTTGGTCTGCTCTTGGGAGGGAGAGTCCTCTCTGTATTCCTGAGATGTCAGGAATTTGCCATTGGCCTGTGTTTTGAAATTATCAGTTTGGAAAATTCTGTTGCATTTTGTGTGATCTGTGTTTGTGCCTTGTCTGTCTTTATGTGTTTAGAATGTCTATTTACTTGTGTGATTTGTTAAACAGGGAAAGGAGGAGTTGGCAAGTTCCCCTAAAGAGTTCCTTGGGTAGCCTCGTTTTGTTTTGAATTTTTAGGCAGTATTTATCCAACTCTCTGGCTCTTCTCTTGAGCCTGCTTTCTGCCTGTATTAATAGATGATATGATCCCTCTCTCCTCACTCCTAGGTTGTTTCTTGGGCACTTAAAAGAGGGATTTTTATTTTGACTAAAAAGGAATGGATTGGGGTGGCTAGGTGGTGCAGTGGATAGAGCACCGGCCCTGGTGTCAGGAGTACCTGAGTTCAAATCCGGCCTCAGACACTTAATAATTACCTAGCCATGTGACCTTGGGCAAGCCACTTAACCCCATTGCCTTGCAAAAAAAAACAACTAAAAAAAAGGAATGGATTATGGAGGTCAAACTACTCACCCTGTTATTCTACAATTATGAGAAGGGCCCCCCCATTCCCTGTTTATATTCCCTTCTCTTCCCAGTTCTCCATGATTCTCTGGTACTAGAATGTTTTTCTCCCACTCTCTTTTAGAAAAAGGACTAAGAGAGAGAGAGAGAGAGAGAGAGAGAGAGAGAGAGAGAGAGAGAGAGAGAGAGTTATACTTCAGGAAGAATTAGCAAAATAAATGTTCAAAAGGACCTTATTTTGAAATAAAAAGAAATAGGAAAGAGATAGTGAATATTATCATAGAAAGAAATGCTATTTTAATTTGAAAAAAAAGAGGTTGTTAGAAAATAAATTTCAGAAAGACTAGAGAGTCAGGTTAATCCTAAAGTATATAATGTGGTTACCAAGATATGCCAGTATAGGGGAAACTAAATAGTTAATTTTTTCCCAGGATGATATGGTAACAAAGCTTCAGGAGTTTATCAGTTTAGATTCTGGCAATGTTGGATATTACAGAAAATTATTTAAGAATAGAAGATCATTTAAGAATAGAAGATCAACTGCCCCCCCCTCCAGAAAGGATTGTCCCTCTATAAAAATTATTCAGCTTTACTCTATCTGAAGAAAGGGGGGACAGGGAATATTCTGATTAGGCTAAGGGATTTTTGGATGACTGTTTGCCTTCTCCAGGATTTTAGCAGTTATAATCAAGAAATGCTAACTATTAAAAGCTGGAGACGGAATCATATCTGTGGTTTCTATAGCTGGATAAGCTATGTGATTCTAGTTCAGAATAGTATGAATTAAAGTCAAGAAGAGCTAAAGAAAAGGAATTAAGTATGGAAATGGGTTGAAGCATGTAGACAGAAGGTTTGAGCAGGTTTGACTTTGTATACCACAGATGGATTTTGGGAACTCTGTAAAGTGGCTTACAAATCATTGTAAGAGGAGAAGAAAGTGGTTGTGCATCCATCCCCCCACCCTCACGTGGAAATCAGCTGGTGGTAGCTGAGCCAGTGGTAGGTGTGCAGAGATAAGGGAAGGGAGGGGGTTTCTAAAAGAGAAAAGCTGTGGTTTGGGGTGAGTTTAGAAGAGTTTAAGAGAAGACCAAACCTTTAAGGGTAAGATCAAGAAGTTTTAGGAGGAAAGATTTTTTTATCCTTACAAGTGTCTGGGAAAGATTCCATGCTTTCTCCCTGGATTGGGGGAAGGGGTGGTGGGTTGGACACGTGGTGGTCTCAATCCCATCCACCATCTTGTTAAGACTTGAACCCTAGACTGAGTCCACCTTAGAGCCCCACCTGCCTGTGGAGGAAGAGGGGATAGACAGGAGAGAAAACTTAATGGGGAAGAGATCCCTCCACAGGTGGGATATGTGATTGGGAAAAAAATCTAAGATCCAGGGGTTAAGAGACTCCTTTATTGAAAGGAAATCACGTTTAATGAATATCTGCTGGCCATGTGGCCTGAGTGATGACTCTCATTGTTTCTAAAGTTTCTGAACTAGAGTTTTGGAAAGCACTCTGAGGGTTTTTTTAGGTTTTTTTTGCAAGGCAAATGGGGTTAAGACACTGTGAGGGTTTTAAAAGAGGGATACTAGTGTTGTGACATTCTGACAAAATTTGTACAGAATGAGAGGAATGAAATAAGTTAGATTGTTAAATTATTTTGGGATTAAACTGTTTTAACACTATTGTAACTTTTGCAAGGAGTTTGGGATTTTAAAACTCTATTGTAACACCTTTGGGTTAAAGAAAAGTGGTACTGGGTTAAGTAAGAAGAGAAATACCTAGGTTATCAGGGATGTTTACTGATTTCTTCTGGGGAAAAACTCTTAATTGGTTTTAATGTTGAATTATGTTAACAATTGTATTTTTATTTTGGATAGAGTTTTTAGAATGAGTGCTGGATTCTCTGTATAAAGTACTCTAAAGTTTTTATCCAGCTAAACTGTTGGAAGTTAGTTGAATTGTAATTACATTGGGTTTTAAATGTGTCATGTATGAGATTGGATTCTGAGAATTTGGGTAAAGAGACAAAAGTGTAAAGAACATGGGATATTCATTTTGCTTTTGTTCTAAAGGAAATGACATGTTTAAATAAGAATCTTAATGTTTAATGTATATTAACAATGTATGTTTAATTTTAAAGAAGTCAAGAATGTGGACTTCTCTCTTACTGCAGACACCTGATGGAGGCTCTGAACAAATTGCAATCGTGGGCCTTATTGTAAGGTAACTTATTGATGAATAAGATGTTTTTAATCAGTTATGTGATTCTTTTGTAACTGCAAGGAGATTATATTTGCAATATTTAGCTATCTATTGTGAATATGTTGTTTAAATATTGTATTGTTAAAGCCTGGGATTAATGTGATTGCTTTGAAGGGCAATAAGGAAAATATGAAAAAGTATGACCCTTTCTGGGTTGGATCTGTGGGTTCATGGATAATGCAATAATGTACAAACTAGTAATTTGTGTGTTATTCTATTACTTTTATTGCTGTCCTGTTATAATGAAATTAATAATGCATGTTGGAAATTTAAAGCTACCTTAGATGTTTTAATGGTTTTAAAGAATCCTGAAAAGTAATTTGTATGTTAGGGGGCAGCTGGGTGTTGTAGTGATTAGAGCACTGGCCCTGGAGTCAGGAGACCTGGGTTCAGGTCAGGCCTCAGATACTTAGTGATTGTCTAGCTGTGTGACCTTGGTCAAGTCACTTAACCCCAATTGTCTTGTCAAAACAAAAATAACCATTTGTATGTTGAGGATGGCTAGTAGGTAAACAAGTTTATGTATAGACGTTTCTAGCTATGTATGTGAATTGGGACTATTTTGGATCTCTATATATGTATATTCCAAAGCAGTGATTGTTTGCTTTGAAGTAAAAGCACTATATAATATAGGAAAGATAAACACAAAATAATTTGATATTTCTCTATGCAATCTCCTGGACAAAAGAGGCATTTATTTGTTGTAAGATACAACAGGCTAGAAGGAGGTTTCTCTAGCCAAGGGGACTCTGATATACCATCTTTATATATAGAGATACAGTAGATATAATTTCAGACAAAGGGATGTCACCAGTAAGAGGTAGGAGATAGGCCTGTAGGGCCAGTCATAGTTAGAATACCTGGTTTTAGGCAAAGACCCAGGAAGGATACTCAGAGCTTTAGGTAGGGTTTTCATTAATCGGGACTCCATTAATATTATAATTGGAATTTAGTGAATTGTATTCACTGGAAGTTCTAACTAGATAAAACAGCCATTTCAGATCACTAGACTTTTAATTGGTTTTTCTCTTATGTCAGATACCAGGATGGTCAACAAAAAGAAATGCTACTGGGTAAATGTTATGTTCTTGGAGCCAAGGAAGCCAATGGGCCAAGGATGTCAGGTGACAGGGACGGGCAGCTGAAGGGGCAGCTTCTCAGTATGGCTTAGGTTGGATCCCTTTTACTTGATTTTTTCTAAAATGACATTTGGATAATATCTCACGTGGAAGAATAAATCTGGCCTAAGACATTTGACTTACCCACATGACCTGCCTGGACACTGACATTCAATACTTATATCTGTAAAGGAATTTTCCTTTAATGTCCTGGATCTTTATAGTTAGTTACTAAACAAACTAAAAAAAAGTTTAAGTGAATTGGATCTAATAGCCAGAGATAGGTTAGGTGTCTGGCTCTGGCATCTGCTATCAGCTACATGCTAAGATAGGAACTAAGTCTCCTTAGTTTTTGTGTTAGAGGGGATATTTAGGTAAGGAGAAGAATGGGAAATTCTTAGGATAATTACAGTTTCAAATTCTAGTTTAAGGAAAGGAATGTGAGTTAGATTAGTATGCCAGCAAAAGGAAAATATGGGAATATTTGGGAAAAAATCATTTTGGTTAAGGATGTTTGAATCATTGTAATGAGAACAAAGGTTAAAATTGTTTTATTTTTAACCAGATGTTGGGTACTCTTAGGACAAAGATGACTGTTGAATGTAACTATGAGTCAATGTGATCATTCTTATTGGGAGTTTGCTCATGTAGTAAAATACCAACGAAAATTAAAAGTGAAGTATGTGTGTCAATATGGTAGTAAGGCAAAATGTAAATTGTAATAAGCTCCAGTATCTCATTGTTTTGTCATGGAAGACGTGCATTAATCAGTTTCTTTACCAGAAGACAAGTAGTCACCAGAGCTAGAGAGGACTTTTTGGAACAGATTCAGAGGATGCTGAAGGACATTGGATGCCTCCAAGAGAAGAGAAGAGAGGAGAGGCGAGACACTGAACCAGTTCCATCTCCATGATGTGTACATCGTTTATCTGTAACTTTCCCTTGACTCTGTAAGTGTGACACCCCTACTTTTGCCCTTCGCCTTATGGAAAGGAAGAGGGGAGGCAGGGTGAAAATGTTCTCCATTGAGAGAGAAGGAGTGATTAGTTGGTAGCAGTACCCCTGGGTCTGACCTAGATTCTCAGTCCCTGATCAGAGGTGCACTGTGGCATAGGATTCTGATCCAGAGGAGAGAAACACCAGTGGCATATGACTGAGTCAGTTCAGGGTGACTATTGTTTATAACTGACTGGCCAGGATATTTACCTGAGGAGTAGAATATGTCTGAATATGTACAGAAGCAGGGTGCATATATTCTGGATTGTACATCTTAGAGATAGGTGGCCTCAGACTCATGTGACATTAATGATGGTACCTGGATCCTTTGTAAATATGTGCAAACTGGGGCATTTATTAAGGGAAACTGATTATGGATTTGCAAGGAAAGTGTGGAAATGGCCATTTGCAAGAAAAATAAAAATAAGGAACATCACTAGGTATATTAACTATTCTTGGGGTTGATCCAATGACACAAAATCAGGAATTTAGTTTGATCAGTTTTGGAGCCAGGAAGATCTTTCTAATGACATTGTTATAAAAACTTGCAGTGGAAAGAGTTGCAATAACTTTGGAAATGTACCTGTTATCATGGTGATTATAGGGCTTATCTCAAAGGGTCCCTGGGAAATAAGGAGGTGATCATGGAGTTGTTATTTAGATTTATGGGACAACTAAGAAATTTGAAGAAATCTCATCAAAATAAAAGAGGAGGGATTGAGTGGGATAAAGTCTGAGATTTCTTCAGTAAAATATTATAGATTGAATTTGATTAACTATGTGCCCCTCCTCCCTTGACAATGCAAACTTCTGGGATTTTGGTGAAGAGTCAACTGACCTCACTTTATCTGTTGATGTTGGAGAATCATTCAGTTCCTTGGGCTAAAGAGATAATCTGCTTTTGGTTTGAATTTTATGCTCTTTTCCCTAGGGTAGTTTTCGTGTTTAGATTGTAAGACCACATTCCTCTTTAAGGAGGGTGGGTTAGCTGGGGGGGGGGTGTTAGGATAAATGTGATTCGTGGACCTTTTTCTTTTGCCTCAATCTCTCTAATTGATTGTGGCCGTTCTTTGAGAAATGAATAAAGCTTTCTCTTCATACCTTGAGAGATCTCTGTTATTTAAGTGGCATTTGTCCCACACAGGACTATGTTTTTTTGGAAAAGTAAAAAGACTCGGCTTAAAGCATCAGGGAGAGAGCTCAATTCAGTTTTAAAATTCTTATCCTATGACTTTTACTCTGAGAAGGAGGACAGCATATTTGACTCACTGGACTACAAACTAAAGGAAATGAGTTCTAAATATGACAGGAGGAAATTGAGGCACCTCCCTGCCCTTGTTTTCTTGAACTTGTTGTCTCATTGTTTCAGTGTTGAGCTGATCCAGCTTAGGAAAACAATTAGTCAGTCTCCACCTCAGGGTGGCCACTTCTTCTGGGCTTCGTCAGTTAATGGTTCTATCTGTGTTCCTCTTCCCCCCTAGGGAAAATGGAAGCCCTTGTCCAGGGCTTGGTCCAAGATTGGACCAAGTGACTTCTTCCCCTTTTGGCTCTGGGGCCCAGGGTCTAGACTCCCCCCAGTCCTTCTTAGCATCCCCTCACCTTGCTGCCACCAGACTCTTGCTAGGAATTGTTTTTTTCCCATGTGGGAGTCAGGCAGGGCGTTTCCAAATTTGACAACTACATGTGGGGACTGGGACTATTTGCCAAGCCTGGGCTAGGTCAGGGGCTGCCAGTCAGGTAGGAATGTTCCTTCCATCACTCTGAGATGATTTAAGGGAAGAGCTATTAGCATACATGTTTGCATAAATTTACATACAATTGCTCTATAGATTGCAATTCTTATAAGGGCATTGGTCCCTTGCCAATCAGCCTCCATATTTGGAGTGGCAGTCTCTTTTCTACATCTTAGGGAGCCCTGGTAGAAGGGAAATGGACATAGACCAGAGAATCAGAGAGATCTTTTTCTACATTTCCTTTTGTTCCCACCCCCAACCCCCAATCCTTCACTGGATCTGGGTCTCTTTTTGTTTTTTCTTCCTTTTCCCTATATTTTTCTTTTCTTTTTCCTTCTCTCTTTCTCTCCCTCTGCCCCTTCCCTCTCTCTTCTCTTCCTTCTTTTCTTCTATTTGGTCTTTCCCTTTCTCCCTTTTCATTTCTGCCCATTTCATTCTTCTTGTCCATCTCTCTCCCCTTGCCTCAGTTCTCCCATATCCCATCTTCCCTTTCTTTTTTTATCAGCCGTCTTCCTTTCCCTCAGCCTCTTCTTATTCTTCTTTCGCTTTCTTTCCATCTCCCTCCTCTTCTCCTTGTTTCCCAATTTATTCCCTTTATCCCTTTCAGTTTCTTCTTTTCTTTTTCCTCTCACTCTCCCCTTCTTTCCTACTTTAATCTTCCTCCTTTTCTTTTCTTAACCTCCTCCTCTCTCCATCTCAAACCTTCTGTCTCTTCTCCTAAGTCCTCTTTTCTCTCCTGTTCTATCATTTCTCAATTTTCTCCTGTCTCCCTATTTCACCCATCTCAGTTTCTCCTTCTGAAACCCTAAGTTCTATCCTACACAAATACTCATGGATTATGCAAGGCTAAAGCATCCTGCTGGGATGCCAAGGTCAAAGACTGGACAACTCCTCTCCCTTGCCCTCTGCTCTCCTGGTGGCCCCAGCTTGGCAGCCCTGTGGTGCCACCTGCTGCCTCAGGCTGACTTTGCCTCAGGCTCTGGACCAACCCTATTTCTGTCTACTCTGGTGACTGTTGCTACTTCCCCTTACTTTTCCACTGCTAGTCCTAGAGATACCCCAGAAATAGAGCTAATAATCAGACTAGCTTTGAGATTCTTACCCTCCTGTTTCCTGTGGGCACGAGAGGTTTTTCTGAGTTATATATTTGGATATGCACATGTTCATGGTTTGGGGTCTAGTGTGGATGAAGTTTGTCTCAACATAATGTGTACTTGTGTGTAGATGGATGGGGCTGATCTCATTTGATTCTTACAATAACCCAGGTGATAATAACACCCCAATAGCTGTTATCACTCCCATTTCACAGAGGCAGATAAGTAGAGTGATCTACCCAGAGTCATACAGCTAGTAGTGTCTGAGATTGGATTTGTTTTTTTCTTTAGGTTTTTTTTTTTCTGAGATTGGATTTGAATTCAGGTCTTCTTGACTCTAGGAGTCTCTCTATCCACTATGCAAATAAGATAGGGCTCAGGGGCTTCCCATACTGTCAGAAGTGTCGAGAACACAAGAAAGGTGCCTGTACTGAGATTCATCTCTCTTTATTTTAACCAATGAGGCAAGCATCAAGTTCAAGACCCCTCCAGAGGTCATGCTGTCTGTGTCTTGGCCTCTGTGTAGTCATGTCTGTACAGAAATTCTGGAAGGAGATAACCCAGGCTCCTATTTGTTTTCAGGCCTCTGCAACAGATTCCCCCATATGTGTACCCCCTCTCCCTCAGTTTAGGAGGTATAAGGGGACAGGAACATCGCCATGTGTTGGCACGCTTATTTCAACATACAAGGGATAGTTTTGTTATTATTATTAATAATAATAGCTAACATTTATATAAAAGTAGCTAGCTGGCACAGTGGAGAGAGGACTGTCCCTGGAGTCAGGAAGATCTGCATTCAAATCTGACCTCTGTGACCCTGGGGGAGTTATGTCTTTGTTTGTCTGTAAATTGAGTTGGAGAATGAAATAGCAAACTATTCCAGTATCTTTGCCAAGAAATCCCAAATGGGTTCATGAAGAAGAGTCAGATGGGATAGTTAGGTGGTATAGTAAATAGAGTGCCAGACTTAGAGCCAGATTCTTCTTTCTGAGTTGAAATCTAGCCTCATCCATTTACCAATTGGGTGACCTTGGATAAGTCACTTAATCCTCAGTTTCCTCATGTGTAAGATGAGCTGCAGAAAAAAAACAGTCAAATCACTTCAGTATCTTCTCCAAGAATATACCAAATGGAGTCACAAAGAGTTGGATACTACTGAAAAACAGTTGGGCACCACCACCACCAACAAAGCAGTTGAATTGTTGAGTTGTAAGAGTTGTTTAGTTGTAAATATTGAGTTTTTAAGAATTGCAAAACACTTTACATTTTCTCAATTCTTCCTCACAACAACCCTGGAAGGTAGTTGCTGTTTTAATTATTAACCTTGTTTTATAGATGATGAAACTAAGTCAAACAGAGGTTAAATGACTTGTAAGGGACTGCACAGTTGAGAAGTATCTGAGGCCATATTTGAACTTGGGTCTTCCTTTTTTTAGGTCCAGTATTTTGTCTACTGGGACACTTAAATGCCTTTATTTAATATGCCAGCGCCCCTTTGGAACATAGTTGGATGGTTACATGGTTATCTATATACATGTTTTGGAAGAAATGGCATGTTTGTTGTAACTGATTTTTGTAACCAGATGTTCATGTTGGTGATCTTGGAATGGTGTATGAATAGATATTTGTCTTTCTGAGGGTGCTTTTTGTATATTAATGCATTTGTGTATCTACTTGAGGCTTTCTATGTGCTTTTGTATTTTTAATGCAGTGACATGTGTAGGCATATTTCAACACCTATATGAGAGAAGTGAGAATACACAAGTGTATGTTCTCTTTAGTGAATATGGGCATGTGGAGGGAGACATGTGTGTGCAATTGAGTGAATTGAAAGAAAGGATGTGTGTGTACATGTAGAAGCATGTGTTCTCAGAAGCCAAGGAACTGGGTGAGGTTTTTAACTTCCCTGAAAGGGGAAATGTTTAGTGATTTTACAAGCTTTTAAAAAATATGACAGTGTCTCCTGACAAAGTGAAGGGATGCAGGCCTGTGAATCTCATGCTTCATTTGGGCTTAATATGAGCCCCTGTACCTACAGTCATAGGATTGAAAGGCAAAGGCATCTGCCACCTGGCTGTTTCTTTCCTTCTATCTCTCCCTCCTTCCCTCCTTCTACTCTTTTTCTCCTCCTTCCTTTTCTCCTCTACTTGCCCTGGGGCTCCAGAAAGATCAGGTAAGAGAGCAGTGATGTCATTCCCTATTTTCAACAGGCATACACACCTAACAGAACCCTGCCAGGGATCTTTCTAAATTCAAAATCAAATTCAGTGCCCTTTTATTAGGTTCAACACACAAGTATTAAGAATGTGGTATATGGGGGCGGCTAGGTGGCGCAGTGGATAGAGCACCAGTCCTGGAGTCAGGAGGACCTGAGTTCAAATCCGGCCTCAGACACTTAATAGCCCCAAGCTGTGTGGCCTTGGGCAAGCCACTTAACCCCATTGCCTTGGGAAAAAAAAAACCTTAAAAAAAATGTGGTGTATGAATAACAATGTTTTTGTCACTAGATGAAATAAGACTCTAGCACATATATATATATATATATATATATATATATGCATATATCTATATATGAATATATGTCTTATTGTTGTAGGGGCAACTAGGAGATGTCATAGTTCATAGAGGTTTGGACCTAGAATCAGGAAGACTTGGGTTCAAATTTGACCTCAGTCACTTACTAGCTGTGTGACCCTTGGCAAGTCTTTACTTCAGTTTCCTCATCTGTAAAATAAGGCTATATGTATAAATATATATGTAAATATTTACCTCTACTTGAAGGCTATGTGACTTGATCAGTATATAAACTTGTTTTATCAGCACAGATTACAATTTGTATAGGATCATTGATTTAGAGCTAGAAGGGACTTTAGAAGCTCTTGAACCTAATTCCCTCATGTTACAAATGAGGCACCTGGAACACAGAGAGCCTCAATGCTTTGTTCAGGATCATATAGAAAAAAATTGAAGGCAAGATTTGAACTCAGGTAGGTCTTCGCCCCAATTCTACTAGATCATGTTGCTTATGACAAGGTAGACCCTAGGTAGGAATAAATATTCCCTTTGCACTCCATATCTACTGCCATTCCCCTAGTTCTCACAATTTACTACCTAGAATATGTAGAGTGCTTATTCCTTTGATCTTCTCACCAGCCTTTGGAGGTAGCTGCTTTTCTGATCCCCATTTTGCCAAGGAGGTAACGGGGTGGGGTGGGGGTGGGGAGGAAAGGCAAACAAAAGTTAAGTGACTTATCCAGGATCACTCTGCTAGTAACTATATTAGAGACAAGATTAGAACTTGGGTGCTTGAGATGCATAGACTTAAAGTGACTTGTCAAAGGTCACAAACTAATGTTAAGTGTTAGAGGAAGTTTCTTTCTGATGCCAATTCCTATATAATATTAGGGCATAAGTACAACAGCTATTTAGAAGACTGAAGAGAAAAGTCTTTACTGACTAAGGGAGGCAAGAGAGGAGGCTCCATAGAAGACATTGAGAGAGAGGGGAGAATAGTAGTACAGCTTGGTTAGAATATAATAGGAGTAATAATGAGAAAAAAAACTAAAAAATGATCATGATGACAAATTGCTTTAAATAGTCAGTGTAACAGTTGGGAGCCCCTGGAGATACTGGAGCAGAAGAATGATAGGAACAGATCTTCATAGTCATTTTTCACATTACAGTCATCTTCATCATCTCCTCCCTTCTCTGATGCCCTAACACAAGCTTGGACTGAATCTCTCCCAGTTCTCCAGCTCTGTTAGGTGACTTAGCTTTTGACTTCTCTTCCAGGGAACCAGGTCTCCATGCCATTTTCTGGTTATCTGCCCCCCCCCATGCTACTGTGTGCCACCTCATCATACTTTTCCTCCTCCTCTTTATGTGTTTACTTCCCCATTGGAACATAAACTTCTTGAGAGTAAGGACTGTTTTGCTTGACTACATTTGTATCTTTAGTGCTTTATATAATAGTTGAAATATAGTAAATGCTTAAATATTTCTTCCTATTTAGGGCAGGTAGATGGTGCCATGGATATAATGCCAGGTCTAGAGTCAGAAAGACAAACATGGATTCACATTTGGCCTCAGACAAGGACAAATCATGTTACCCCGAGTAAGTTATTTAACCCTCTTTGCCTCAGTTTCCTTATCTGTAAAATGAACCAGAGAAGGCAAACCACTCCAGTATCTTTGCCAAGAAGCCCTAAGCAAGATTATGAGATGCTGAAGATGAGTGAAATCAACTGAACAACAATATCTATCTATTGCCTTCCTTCTGAGATTATCTCCAATTTATCCTGTATATGATTGTTTGTACATGGCTATCTGCATAGTCTTCCATAGTAGACTGTGACATATATGAGAGTAGGTACAGTGGTTTTTCTCCCTAGCACTTAGCAAAATGCCTATCTAGCATTTATTAGGTACATAGTAAAGGCCTGACTGATTATCTCTCTCTCTCTCTCTCTCTCTCTCTCTCTCTCTCTCTCTCTCTCTCTCTCTCTCCCCATCCACTCATCTACCCACCCACCCATCCTTCATTCATCTATCTATCTATCTCTATCTCCATTTCCATCTATCAGTCATCTATCTATGTGTAAGGAAGACTATTAATCAGATATATTGGGGTGTTGACAATGGGAACACAACCATACATGAGGAGCCTATTTTTTTTTTAGGTTTTTGCAAGGCAAATGGGGTTAAGTGGCTTGTCCAAGGCCACACAGCTAGGTAATTATTAAGTGTCTGAGACCAGATTTGAACCCAGGTACTTCTGACTCCAAGGCTGATGCTTTATCCACTATGCCACCTAGCCACCCCATGAGGAGCCTATTGAAACAGATCAGGTGACCCAAATGCACTATTTTATCTTTGCTCATCAATCCGGAGCAATTATGCAGAGTCCTCAATTTTGTTTAGAGGGAGCTCAAGGGATTAGGAGGAAGAATTCCCTACCCAGTTCCCATGCTCCAGTTTCAGACTCTCCCTCTCCTTCTGTTCTTGTCTTGTAGAAAGAAGATTATGGTGGGAAACTCATTTGCATGACCTCAGAAGAATCCCTTTATCTCCATAGGCCTCAGCTTTCTCATTTTTTAAGAGGGGTCATTGATCTGGATGGTCTGTGAGGCTCATTCTTGTGAGATTCTGATATCTTAGAATTCCTTGCCCTGGAGGTGGCAGCATCTGGCACACTTTAGACTCAGACTAGAAGTGTGACTTGGAAAGCTGATTTCCTTAGTTCTCTATTATCTATAAAAAATAAGGAGCACAAGGCCTGTATGACTTACCTGGTAAGGTTATTGGGTGGTAATGATTTTTATCAAACTTAAAAGGCTTTAACAATGTGAATTCTTTTTGTTTTTAGGATCACATTAAGGAAGTTGGAGTAGGAGATAGATGTAGCTGATAGAGTACTTCAAATTGAAATGAGGAAGACCTGAGTTCAAATCTTGTTTCAGATATTTAATAGCTGTGTGACCTTGTACAAATGCTTTAAATTCTCTCATTTGTAAAATGAGGGGGTTAGGTCCCATAATCTCTAAAGTCCTTCTTATTATAAAGTTGGGGCAGTCAGGATCCAACAGGCTGATAGTGCTTGTTGTTCCCCTTATTAAAATGATCCTGACCAATCATGAAATCTCAGGAGATAGCATCGAGGCAGGAAGTCTTTAGAATCTGAATTAGGTATCCAGAGACCTAAGTAAGATCATCTTCTGACTCAGATATCTGCTGGGTATATGACCTTTCTAAGCCTCAGCTTCCTCATCTGTAAAATGGGGGTAGTAATACTTATCCTGTTGTAAGAATTAATTGAGATAACATAAATCAAACACTTTAAAACCTCCAAATATACATAGGAGTCATGATTATCATTGTCTGACCATGAAGACCAATACCTGGGATTCATCTCCATCCAGTCTGAATTAGAGGAGAACCAGGACAGGAATATAGATAAGGAAGAACTTAATTCCCAGGAGTGATGTCTCAAGTGTGCTGGTCCCTCACATGAGGCACACATTTAGTAAGCCTAGGACTATTCTTTCCTGTCTGCTGTGGGATAAATATTTGTTTCTTATATTTCATTAGAACAAGCTTTTTCTCATTCTCTTGGTGACCAGGAAAAGTAGAATGGGTGGGTGGGGGGAATGTGGGATGCTTGGGTCTCAAAGTAGTTGACTGTACTTATAGAGTTCCCGTACCAAAAATGTCTAAGTTTTCCAGCTATGTGGTGCAGTAGATAGAGCACTGGCCCAGAGTTCAAATTCAGCCTTAGATATGTGACACTAGTTGTGTGACCTTGAGCAAAACACTTGATTATCTCTCATCCAGGGCCATTTCCTATTATCCTGAGGATCTGGACACTGGACCCAAAACCACCTTAGGAGAAAGTGAGGCTGATGACTTGGTACAGCCCTCTTCACTCAAAACCAATTCACTTACTTGTCATGAGATCACTTTCCTTATGTAATAGTCTTCTTTGAGAATGAAGGACAAATGTCATCAAGCTTCCCCTAAGAGATCCAGTTTGTATCATGAATAGATATGTTTCTAGAATTTAGATCTAGGTGGTGCAATAGATAGAATGCTGGGCTTAGAGTCAAGAAGACCTGAGTTCAAATGCAGCCTCAGATACTTACCAACTGTGTGACCCTGAGCAAATCACTTAATCCCTTTCAGTTTGTTTCCTCATTTGTAAAATGGAGATTATAATGGGATTTACCTTCTGGGGTTGTTGTGGGGGGACCACAAGAGATGATGTACAAAACCACATGTTATAGTTGTTATGATTATGACTATTATATTCAGCATTTAGCATAATTACTAGCATATAATAGGGACTTTTAAAACTTTTTAAGATTGATTTTCATCATCAGTTGTCTTTATTGATTTCAAAACCCAAGTTCTAAAGCTCATACTCATATAGTATGATCTTGATAGATGCCCACTGAGATAAAACTTTAGGTTTCCTGACTTCAGCTGGTTCCTTGAAGGTCCACAGAGATGCTCAAACTAGTCTTTCTTTCATTGAAAAAATTTTTTAAAAAACTATTACTGCCTTTGGTCTTTAAAACACAGACATTTCCTGGTCGGATCCTCCCCCCACCCAATTCCCACCGCCACTGTCTTCTAACAATGGATCTCATTCAGGACATCTATTAAACTTATTTACACAAATATGGAAATCAGGCAGCAGTCACATGGAAAAATGATTAAATCTTTTGACAATGAAATAACTTCTCTTCAGGAATACCAGATTCTTACAGATTCCATAATGTCAGTGACTGAGAGCTCTGAAATGCCCACCTAAGGGCTGAAGGGGGATTTGGAGGAAGGGGGATCCATTGGGAGCTACTCAAACCCGTGTATACCTAGCCATACTTTGTCTGGTTGTAACTTTTTTTTATCCCAGAGTAATATTCTGACCCATTCTCTAGTACTCTTGTCACAAGGGGATCTAGGAAGGGAATGGATTGGGTTCTGGATATCTCAAGGCACACTTATGTTCATTGCTTCCTCAAGTGCTTTAATTATACCCACTTTAAAGGTATTAGAGAGTATATATGAAGGCCTTCATCTTCTTTCCCTCTCTCATTTTCCTTATTTTGTTTCCCTTTTCCTGATTTCCTCTTCCTTCTCCCTTTACTCTCCTTCCCTTCTTTCTTTCTCTTTTCCTACCCCTTCATTTCTCCCACAATCTCTCCTTTCATCCTTTTCTTCTCTTTTCATAGATTTATGATGCTTTGGGACTGGAGTGGGAAACCTTTTTACTGCCAAGGACCATTTGGATATGTATAAAATCATTTGAGGCCTGTATTTGTTTAAGCATTCAAGTAATTCATCTCAAAAAACATTAGATTTATTGAATTTTAAGTCCCACCTGCGATTGACTTGGCAATACCAGACCAATACAGCTCAGAAACTCCTTGTTCCTGCTTTAGAACAATCAGTTCCATAGAGATGATTTTTCTACAGATCATTTTATAGGTTGGTGCAAGGTTACACAGTTTTGGATCTTTGAATTCAATGGCAAGAAACTCTCTCCATCCATTTCTTCAATGTATAGTCTTAGAAAGTTTCCCAGTAATTTTCTCCTCCCCTTTCTTTCCCTTTCCCCCTCTGTTCAACTCTTTCCTTCTGTGCCTGTGTAATGTAATGAATTAATGTAATGAATTCACTTCTGAGATTGTAATGTAGGAACTTGAGTTGGAGTTCCATCACTGACAGGTGCACAATGGTGGTCTACTCTCATGAGTGCATGCTCCTTATTGGGCTTGGATTAGTGTGGGGAACCTTGAAAATGTGCTATAGGTACCAGAGATGTCTTCTAAGGCTAGGAGCTAGGCTCAGAGTAGTTGTTTTGAGTGCCACAAATCTCCTAGGTAAAATGCCCATCAAGCCCCTTTCTACAAACCCTACAGTTGAAAGGGAATGGACCTAATTATATCATGTCTATAAATTTGTAATTCACATTATATAAGTATTCTTCATGTAAAATCCAGAAGATTATCAATTTTAATAGATATTCTTTTTTTTGACTCTGGTTTCCATCACCACTGCTACTGCAGGGGTAGTGGTGATGGATTTCCCATATATTTAAGATCTGGGTCTCTACTCTCAGTCTAAAACTTTATGTTCAAGAACATATATGCCAATTATAGCAGATAAGCATAGTTTTTGGTTAGTGTTAAAGGACATACAGATGAAACATTTAAAGGACCATTGCAAACTATAGGGGCACCATACCAGGATTCCTTTGCCATTATTATCAGAAGAGTAATGAAGTAGAAGCAATCAGTTGGGCAATGGGGAATACACTTTGTTCTTCACAAAGCTAAGGGACAGATGACACATCATCTTTTTCTGAACAGCCTTGGGTGTCTCATCACCACATGCTTATCACTTCTGACTCTTAGGTCTTGACAAGCCCCCACCAATTCATATTCCATTGGATGTTACTTGTATTCATATTTACCTCATGCTTCTTGGTTCAAGATTGTGAGCAACATCCTGTGGTGATTAGTGGAGAAGTCATTTGCCACATTTTCATTTCCCATCCAGCTAGGTGGCTACTTCTTTAGGACAAAATGATATACTCTTTGGTATATCTGTCTTTTTGTACAAATGCTTTGGACAGAATTAACAGAGCTTTGGAAGAATTAACAATATCCTCCGATTCTTGCTGAGAAGTGGAAAGAACTCTATGCCCAAAGGGCAACAAAAATGTGCATACCCGTTGACCCAGCAATACCACTACTGGGTCTATATCCTGAAGAGATGATGAAAAAGGGTAAAAACATTACTTGTACAAAAATATTTATAGCAGCCCTGTTTGTGGTGGCAAAGAATTGGAAATCAAGTAAGTGTCCTTCAATTGGGGAATGGCTTAGCAAACTGTGGTATATGTATGTCATGGAACACTATTGTTCTATTAGAAGCCTGGAGGGATTTGCATGAACTGATGCTGAGTGAGATGAACAGAACCAGAAAAACACTGTACACCCTAACAGCAACATGGGAGTGATGTTTAACCTTGAAGGACTCGTTCATTCCATCAGTGTAACAATCGGGAACAATTTTGGGCTGTCTGCAAAGGAGAGTACCATCTGTATCCAGATAAGGAGCTGTGGAGTTTGAACAAAGTTCAAGGACTATTCCCTTTAATTTAGAGAAGTGGAAAGAACTAAAAATCTAGTTCTACAACTTTCATTATTCTCCTGTTGCACTTTGTGTCTTTCCCATTTTTGTTTACAGCTTTGCTTAGATAAATGTGTTTACTGCTATTTCTCATAGCCTTCTGGATACCAATAATTTGCTGATATTATTTTCCTTCTGAGATCAACCAGGGAAAATATACTTGAAACCAAACACTTCACCTCCCTTGACCTCAGTTTACCCATACACAAGTGGATAAGGGGTTGGATTAGATAATTTTTAAAGTCCACTTCTACAACTGCATGATTTCCATCAAATCAAATTTTCATTCCATTCTTCCATGGTAGGGAGTCAGCCTTAAAGTTAGGAGGACCTGCCTTCAAGTCCTACTTCTGATACCCACTGGATGTATGAACCTGGATGAGTCATTTAATTATCAGGATTCTAGGTCAACTTTCTAAGACTAAACATTGAAGAGAAAGTGCTGTTCTGCATGGGTGAAGAGAGTTTCTTGCCATTGAATTCATAGATCCCTCCAAATACCTGATGATCTTGGGGCATGGTTAGGGTAGTGGATTAGACCCACTCTGACTCCTTTCTTTTTCCCACCAATAGCTCAGGGAGACAGATGAGCTTGAGGTTGAAATCCAAGTCCTTAGAGATTCTATTGAGTCCCATAAGCCCAAGTATTAACCATTTACATGCAAGTCTTTCCACAGCCACCAGCTCTGCTGGTAGCAGAGCTCTGCAGGACTGCCACCTTACTTTCATTAGTCAGCTCTAGGCTGGAAGGCAGGCAGGCAGGCAGGCCTACAGGTTTAGCCAATTCACTGGCTAAAGCCTTTGTTTTCAAAAAGATAAAGGTGGAGCATATGGGTTTGGCCAACCCTGAAATACAATATATTTCCCCAAATCGGCAAGATATATGTATGGCTGCTGACTGAATAAAAAAAGATAGTTTAACTTGCATACTGTATGGTTAGATATCTGATGTAAGATCTGACCTGTCCCTCTCCAAAAGAATTTGTTTCCCACCTTTTCAGGGAGCAGGAGGAGGCATCTACTTCTCTTGTCCTTTTTCTGACAAGAACCTTAGACTGGAATTATAACCATCCTTCACCCTTCAGTTAGGTGAAAATCTCAGTTCAGAATGAAAGGTACTTTCCCTATAATAACAACTCCCTCCCATATAAAATGCTTGCTACACAGAAGCCTATCATAAATAGCAGCAAACCCATATTTCTAAGAAAAATTTTAAACAGAATTGGGGGAATTATACAGATAAGTCTAGACCAAAGAATAATCCTGAAGAGTTCTTTGGTTGGAAGTGAGATAAAATATTTCAGCATAAGGAAGGTAAGAACAATCTCAACCAAACACAGTTTGCTTTCTGACAACTTAGAAGGCTGCAACTATTTGGAAGTCAAGTGACAAATTGGGACTTGCTTCTCCTATATATTGATAACTCCAGAGCTTTAGTCTACCATTCCAAAGTTCTTTTCCCCAACTCCTTCTCTAAATTGTGTCCTCCAGTTATCTGAAGAAATCCCTGGACTCCTCATGTAGGTATGAAGCATCCAGGCTCCACATTCTCTCAGACAATGGGAATCACATCTCTACATAGACAGTTTACTTACAGGGCTGTCCATCAGGGCATTTCCCCTGCTGTTACTTTGATAATTTTTCTGGTCACTAGATCAATGATTATATTTTCTAGAATATTCCATCCTTTCCTTCTTATTGTTATTTCTATGCAATTCATTACATTTATTTTCTTTCCCAATCTTTGACCTCCCATTGAAGATCTGGGCTCCCCTTTCTGTCTATATTCATGAAGGTGGTTAAAGCAGACACTGTGGAATGCTTAGAGCTTGCTTGGGCATCAAAGATGCCAAGGTCACCCCTTGCTTCTTGAGCCATCATCAGTCCTCTTATCTTGGCTTTTGTCCTGCTACTGGACTTCAATGACCAGGAAGAGAGAATGAGGCTGATGACTTTGCACAATTCTGTCTTTCTTGCCTCCAATTTATATACAAGTTCAAACAATACCCTGTAATGTCATTGATACTCTTAGAAAATGAAGAGAACCTTTCCTTCTGCTCTTATCATGTGAAATTACTTCCTCCCTACCCCTGTGGCTTTAGGTCAGCTGTGTGTTAAAGAAGCTATTTCAGGGGCAGCTAGGTGGCACAGTGGATAGAGCACTGGCCCTGGAGTCAGGAGTACCTGACTTCAAATCCAGCCTCAGATAATTAATAATTACCTAGCTGCGTGGCATTGCAAAAGCCCCATTGCCTTGCAAAAAACACAAACAAAAAAAAGAAGCTATTTCTGGGGAGGTGGCTGGGAAGAAGGGTGAAATGATTTTGTTTATTTAATAAGATAATATGCATAAGTTTTTCAAACCTTAAAATGCTGTCCCCTCCTCTTCCTTCTCCTACTTCTTTTGTCTTCTGGTGGGGACAGAGGTGTAAGCATTTTAGAATCAGTCACATCTCCATCCATTCCCTTTTTACAGGGACTTGTATAAAAAAAATTAATGTCTTTAAGGGACATTGATCATACATTGGTCAGAATTTATCAGTTTCATTATATTAATTTTACAAATGGAAGAATTTAGGACTAAAGAGAAAAAGCTATTTGCCTAAGGTCACACAGATAAAATCAGAGCTAGAATTCCAATTTATGTCCTAAATTTCCAAATCCTCTGTTTATATATCTATACCTATGTCTTTATCATCTTTATTTCCATTTGTCTTTTTCTATCTTCATCTCTTTCTTTATCTCTACATTAGATCCATATTTAATGGCTAGATCTATAATTCATTAATATAAAGGAATTCTCCAATGAGGAATACTTCTACCAATGCATCCTGGCAATTCCTATTCTCAGAGACTTGCTTGGAGCTCTCAAATATTAAGTGACTTATCCAAAGTTATATAGCCAGTATATACTAGAGTCAGAACTTGAATCTACTTTTCCCCAATTCATGGACTGACTCTCTAACCATTAAACTTTGTTGCCTATATCTAACTATCCATTTTCAAATAATTGAGAGACTAGTACAGAGTCAGCTTATGGTTATACCCACAATTGATTTGAATGCCTACACTGAAGTAGATAGTTGGGGCAAAGAAAAACTACTGAATTTTGCCAGTGTTCTTATCATGTGGTAGAAATTCAATTTAGTTGGATAAGCCTTCTATGAACATACATGAACTTGGATTCTACTGTAAAGAACCTTGGAAATCAAGAAATCTGAATTTTAATCCTTACCACTAATTTACTGTTTAGCAGGGATAGATAAATTCTGGGTCAAATCCTATTTGTCATCTGTTTTTGAACAGCCTGAGTTAAGAATTATTTTTAGATTTGTAAATAAAGTTTAATCACATTTTAAAATCATTCTCAGCTCTAGCACTGTATGGAAATAGTCTGTAGTCTGGATTGGCTCATAGGACATAATTTTCCAACCCCTGTTGTATATAGTATTGTACAAATCACTGTCCCTCTCTGGGTCTAACTATAGAATTACGTGGTAGGGTTATTTCAATCAATAGTCAATCAATAAGCAAAATGCTCCATAATATGCCAAGTGCTAGATGGTCTCTAAGGCCCCTTCTAGCTATGAAATTCAGCACAACACAGTCTGTTGGCAAACAATTGTCTTTTCCAATTAAGTTGGGGTCCTTTCAAATCTGACAGTGCACATGGGCATACAAAATTAACTGAATAATTCAATTGGAAAAAAAACCCCAACAAAAGCATGGTGCCATCTGCTGTTTGGCTGCTTCTACCTGTTGGACTTCAGTTGGATAACTAGTACTTCTTGTTTTCTCATCAAATTGACCAGAACTTGATAACATCAATCCTGTTGGTTTGGTCAACAAAGTCAGGTATGAAGACATAGGCATAAATCTTCTAGTTGTTTTGGTATCAGTTAGACAAGGTCTGGATGACTCAGTGGATAGACTACTGGCCCAGGAGTCAGGAGGACTTGAGTTCAAATTTGACATCAGACACTTACTAGTTGTGTGAACCTGGGCAGGTCACTTTGCCCTATTTGCCTCATTTTTCTTATTTGTAAATTGCACTGGAGAAGGAAATGGCAAACCACTCTAGTATCCTTGCCAAGAAAATCCCAAATGGGGTCATGAAGAGTTAGACATGACTGAAAATACTCAACAACAACATCAAACCTTGTCAATCCACTTAAAACTGTCAAAATGGGGATGGGTGTAGACTTTGCTATCAAAACAACAGCCTAGGGACAATAAAATTTAGATGTGGTCCTGGGGCTATTAAGTAACTGGGTACAGTCTTCACTTTTTCAATTAAATTGGTGTCCTAAACTGGGCCTTGGAACTATAAAGACTGTTGTCTTTCCTTTGGGATTTCCCATTTATTTAAAAGCATATCTAGTCATGTGAGATCCAAGGAGATGTGAGTCTGCTGATGCTGCAAACTCACCTCAGAGAAATTGGCCTGTTCTAGTGTTTTTGAGCCCTCTTTTGTCGTCATATGAATCAAGTATGAAATGGCAAACAGAACTAAACCTTCCTGACAGGATGAGGGGGAACTCGGGGCTCCATAAAATAGAAAGCCTATTGCTAAGAAAAGAAAGACTCCAAATAATTAAGAGTTAGACCATGGAAAATAGTGTCCTATTTGGTTTCCCTGTTTTGTCTCTCCCCAGGCCAATCCATTCTTCATAGGCATCAGAATGATTTTCCTAAAGTGTAGGAATGTCACTTTTCTATTGAATAAATTCCAGTGACTCCCTATTACTTTTAGGATTAAATGTAAACTCCTTTGTTAGATGCAGCTAAGGCTGTTCAGTGGGTAGGGTATTGGGCCTTGAGTACAAATATGGACCCAAACAGTTATTAGTGTGTGCCCCCAGGCAAGTTGCTTTACTTCTAATTGCCTCAGTTTCCTCCACTGTTAAATGGGGGTAACAATAGTATTTTCTTCCTAGAGTTGTGAGAATCAAATTACACAATATCTATTAAGTATTTTGTACCTAGCAGGCACTTAATACTTGTTCCCTACACATTCCTTTGGTAGAGCTCTTCACATCCTGCTGGACTCCTAACAATCCAGAGTTCTTAATCCTCCCCCCTACTCTTGATGGTTCTGCCAATAATGGCCTGCTTGCAGTTCTTCCCACACACCACTTCTGCCCTGATTGAACCTCCCCATTCCTACAAGGTTTTCACTCAGCTCAAACACAACCCTTTGTAGGAAGCTAGTTAATACCTTCCATTCAATCAATCAATTAATATGGATCTATTAAGTTTCTACTATGAGCCAGAGACTAGAGAAGGAAGTGGCTAACTACTCTAGTCTCTTTGCCAAGGAAGCCACATGGATGGCATGGTCCATGCCGTCACAAAGAATCAGACATAACTGAATGACTGAACAACAAATGGGCCATGGTCTGTGCTTGCTAGGGATGGAGTGGGGAGATAGAAGGACAAAACCTGAACATAGTCTCTCCTAATAGTGAACTTAAAATCTTATCCTCCTAGCTGACATTGTCAACAGGCAATCACAACTTCACATAATATATATGAAATCTAGGTTCATTACAAGAGAAATGAATATGTATTTTGAACTCCAAAGAGTTCGCCATCCCTAGAGAAGTTTGCACATTTATAACAAAGGGACAAAGGGAAGAAGAAGTGTACCAGAAATCTCCACCTAAAGGGGCATGTCATGGGAGGAGTTTAAGGGAACTTTTAGGTCTTCCAAGTGCTTTATGTATATATATATATGTATATATATGTAATATATGAGTATGTATATATTTATCCATCCATGTATAATATTATATACATATGTACACACACATACACACATATACATATACATATACATATACATATATATATATATATATATATATATAAAAAATTATAGTAAGTCTTTTTTCAGTGTTGTCCAACTCTCTATTATCCCCATTTGGGTTATTCCTCACAAAAATACTGGAGTGGTTTGCCATTTCTTTCTCCAGCTTATTTTACAGATAAGGAAACTAAGGCAAACAGAGTTACATGACCTGCCCAATGCCTCACAGTTAGCACATGTTTGAAGTCAAATTCGAACTCTACTAATAAGTTTGATTCCAAGCCATTCCACTGTACCATATAGTTGCCTCATTATATATTATATCTACATACAATGGGGAGAATTTTGTATCTTCATTAGAAAGGAAACTCTTTGAGGGCAGGAACCATTTTAACTTTTTAAAAGCATTAATGAATTTTAAACTTATTTTTTTGTCTCCTCAGTGCTTAGAGTGTTTACTATATAATAAGAGTTTAATAAATGATTGTTGATTGATTGATTATCTTTTCAGTGGCCTGGACCAACTTTCAGCTGCCCTCATTCATGTGGCACCCTGTAATGAAAAGAACAGAGGATCTGAAATCAAGAGACTAAATTAGTTATGCCTTATACAACTAAATCCCTTTCCCTTTCTGTACCTCAGTGTCCTCATCCATAAAAGGGTTGATAACAATTGTTTTACTTGCCTATGAGTAGCTCTATGAGAGCTACTGTAAACCTCAAACTGGATTGAATCAGACAAGTGAAAACACCTTGGAAAGTTGAAGTTGGGTACAAAGGACTGGTGTTAGCATGATTCTTATGATTCATTATTATTACTATACACAGTGATTTTGGAGAAGTTATTTTAGTCAACATAGTCCTTCTCTATCAAACTCCCTTGAGGCTGATCAGCAAGAATCATTCTACTGACCCAATGTAAGAGGTCTGAATAGTTGTACGTAATCATTAATGCCTGACTTAAATATCCCAAATTAAAACCCAAAGAAGATTGTGCATGAATAAAGCATTACATATTTTCATTTTTTTTTATTTGGGGGAGAAAGGAGCTACTGTGTGTCATTACCCAGCTACATTATCAAATAGAATTGGGTGTCACCTTGGAGAGAGGAGATTCTAAAATGGAACTTAAAGAAAATTGGAATAGTTAGTCAACTCCAGAGAAGTGGTAAAGAGTGGTAGAGAGAACATGGGATTAAAAATCAGAAACCTAATTTCCAGCCCTGGATCAGTTACTTTCTAACTGGGGTGAGAATCATAACAATTCTATGACCTTTAGTTTCTTCATTTTTGTTTTCTACCCCAACTGGGATATTCCCCCCAAAGTGGAATCAAATTTGCAAGTTGGATCCTTAAAAGATGGTTGCTACCTCAGATACTAGGGGAATAACCCTATAGGCTTCCATAAATAGCTTCCTTCAATCCCAGTTTAAATCCCTACCTTCTGGTTCTTGTTCATTTGTTTCAGTGGAGTCTGACTCTTGGTGAACCCATTTGGGGTTTTCTTGGCAAATATCCTGGGGTGGTAGACCAGTTCCTTCTCCAGTTCATTTTATAAGTGAAGAAACTGAGGCAAACAGGATAAAGTGACTTGGCTAGGTTCACACAGCTAGTTTCTGAGGCACTATTTGAACTCAGAAAGAGGAGTCTTCTTGATTCAGCCTTTCCCAAGCCCTCTAGTGCCTTCCTTTTGTAGATTATTTCCTATTTATTCTATTTATAGACATTTGTTTTATAAATTATTTTTCTTGTTAGATTGTGAGTTTCTCAAGAATGGGAACTATCATTTGTCTTTGTTACCTCAGTACCTTGACATGTAGTAGAAGAATGATGAATGTTTATTGATTGAGCTTTAGACTATATCGATAATCAGCCAGGAGACAGCAGTCAACTTTTAGTAAAGTATGGCTACTGGTGAATGAGCTCTCCCATCATTCCACCCTAGGTGATAAAGTGGATAGTGTTCAGGGAGAACTGAGTTCAAATGTGACCAGAAACAATTATGAACTATGTAACTTCAGACATGGCACTCAACCTCTATTTATTTCAATTCCCTCAAAGGAAAAATGAGAAAAGTAATAAATCATCACCCTACTCCCCATCACCCTTAGCATTGTTTATAAACTTTATAGAAATGTTAGATGTTATTATTATTAAATGTCAAGAAACTTGTCAGAAGGATTCTCTTCTGATATTAATAGTTCAGATTACAAAGAACAGAATTGTGTACTGTAGAATCCCTCTTCTCCAACCTACTTCTGTCTTGCTACAGGGGCTTATTGTAGGAAGATGAAAGACAAGAAGATAAAAACCAGGTAACTGCTCAAGGCAGTAAAATCAGAGAAGGGAAGGGAGGGTGGAAAGTTTAGTTTAGAGAAATTTTGACTGGGCTCACTATGTAGAATATTTGTGGATTCAACTTCCCTTTCCCCCTCTCTCACAAAAATTCCTGTAGCTGGGTCTAGTATGATTGGTTCAGCCTCCAATGTTCACTAAGTCATGGGCACATTACGTTTTGTGCTAAATTGGGTCTATATTTATCAAACATGAGCTGAGATGATCTTAACAGAAAGAAGTCCCCACACTTAGCTGGGGATATCTTTTAAATCTTGAAAGGCTAGCCATCTGGTGAAAGAGGAATGAGACCGGTACTGTTTACTCCCAGAAGTGAGAACCTGAATAAGGGATGGAATTGCGGAGAGGTAGAGGGTGTTAGGAAATAGTTATAAATCACTGGAGCTGTGTTTGGGCTATCTCAGGAGGGAGTGTGTTCCCTTTACCACTCCCACCCTTCCTGAAGATTTTTCGGGTTCATTTCTTACCTCAAACACAGAGAAAATTCATTTAGCTTTTCAGAGCCAAATGGAGACTCTATTTGCATTACTCAACCTCACAGAAATGTGGGGATAGTTCTTCAAAGGTGCCATACAGATGAATTACTATATATTGGTCTCATCTTTTGTTTGTGTTTTATTATTAGGTATCCCAATCCCTTCATCTATAAAGGAGGAAACTGAGGGCCAGAGAGAGGTCTAGTGTCCCATGGGGAGTAGAGCCAAGATCATTATTCCAGTCTTCTAACAAATCAGAACTCTTTACATTTTATCATATTTCAGTTAGTGGGTAGAATCCTGGACTAGGAATCAAGAAGACCTGAGTTTAAATTTCCACTTAGACACTACTTACTAACTGTGCAGCTTTAAGTTCTATTTGCCTCAGTTATGTCATCTATAAAATGAGTATAATATCAACTGCTTTCTCAGTATTGTATGAAAATCAAATGAGATAATATTTGTAAAGTAATATAGTGCTAAGTATTAGTTTATATAAATAAATATAAAAATAAAATACATATAAAATTAATATTGTTTTATGTATGCATGTAAATACAGAGATAATAATACATATGTATACATATGTAAATAAATAGATAAATATATCTATTTCTTTATTCATTATCCTTCTAGTCACTTGACCTTAACAAGACTCTTATCTTGCCCCTCACTTCAGTGGGATATTCAAGATTCTTCCTAACAAGGGGTCCAACATGATACTGAAGAAAGGGGCTGGGGAACTCCAGATTGTTTTTGTAAGTAGTTTAATAATCAAAGTGGGTTACTCACAGTGGGGCAGTTTAGGGAGGGCAACAATTTTGAATCCCCTAAAACCCCCATGGCAATTATAGAAATCACATAAAGAGAGGAGGAGTTATAGAGTGTTTTAGTGAGGATTAACTGATATTTTGGGGTTTACTCAGCTTAGCACTGGACTTGGGTCCCAGATAGTATGTTTTCTTTTGTTTTACATCTACTTTGGTTTATATTATTTATGGTTTTCATTGATAGGAAGTCCATATTATTATTACTATTATTATAATTGTTATTATGACTTTCACTAATAGAAACTTTTGCTATGAAACACGCATTATTCATGACTTTTACAGTGCAGAAATAGGAATGTCTAGTTATAAAAAACCCTTTATCTAGCACTGCCATAACAACTTCAGATAGGACTTGAAATTCAGTAAATCTAGGAGCTTTTTAGAAAAGAATTATTTATTTTTTAATTGTTTTATTTTTCTAGATACATCTTATGAAAGTTTTTCTACATTCATCCATATGCATATTTTTAAGTTACATTAATTTCCTTCTACTTTCTCTTCCCACCCCACTCCCTTCAGTAGCAGTCAGGTGAATATTATACATACACATTTGTGTTAAACGTGTTTATAATTTAGTCATTTTAAGTATGAAAAATTAGGATTAAGAGACAAGAAAGAAAACCATGGGATAGGAAAGTAACACATAAGAGAATTTTTTTTTAAAAAGTGAATGTAGGGGCAGCTAGGTGGTGCAGTGGATAGAGCATTGGCCCTGGAGTCAGGAGGACCTGAATTCAAATCCAATTGCCTAGCTGTGTGACCTTTGGCATGTCACTTTTTTAAAAAGATTTTATTTATTTTGAATTTTACAACTTTTCCCCCTAATTTTGCTTCCCTCCCCCCCACCCCCTGAAGAAGGCAGTTTATTAGTTTTTTCATTATTTCCATGGTATGTATTGGTCTAAGTTGAATATGATGAGAGAGAAAAATCATATCCTTAAGGAAGAAATATATAGCAGAATTACATAAGATAACATTTTTTAAAACATTAAAGGAAATAGTCTTTGGTCTTTGTTCAAACTCCACAATTCTTTCTCAGGATACAGGTGGTATTCTCCATTGCAGATTGTGCCTTATTGTTGCCCTGTTGGTATGAACAAATATATTAAGGTTGATCATCACTCCCACGTTGCTGTTAGGGTGTACAATGTTTTTCTGGTTCTGCCCATCTTGCTCAGCATAAATTCATGGCAAGTCACTCTTAATCCCATTGCCTTAAATAAAATAAAAATAATTTTTAAAAAAGTGAATGTAGTGCTTACCAGATTCTGAAGGGTTTTTTTTTTTTAATTTTGATTTGTTTTGTTTTGTTCTTCTTCCTCTGGTTAGGGATTGCATTGTCCATAGTCAGTCTAATAGAATTGTCCTAGCTTTCTGAACTGCTGGGAGGAGCTGCATCATCAAGGTCAATCAACTCACAGTGTTGTTGTTAAAGTGTAAAATGTTTTCTTGGTTCTGCTCCCTTTGCTCAGCATCAGATCTTTAGGGATGAATTAATAACTGTTTGGTCAAACTCTTGGCAGAAAAAAAGTTCCTACCCCTATCTTAAGGGGTCTGCATTATGACTTTCACCAATAGAGACCTCAACACCTCCTTTCTTGGGTCTGAGTTTTCTCTTTTGTGCAAAATGATGGAATTGAGTAGATAGTCTTTGAGGTTCTTTCTAGCTCTCAGTTTCATGGCCTTCTGAACCTATTTAATTTATCCAAAACACAGTACAAACAACATAATCCAAATTCCAGAAGCCATGTGCAAAAAAGCAATGGAAGGATCTCTGTGTGTGTGTTTGTGTGTATGTGTGTGTGTGTGTGTGTGTGTGTGTGTGTGTGTGTGTGTGTGTATTTTAATCACAGAACTTTATTGATCGACAAAATTTTGTTAACCCCTTAGCATCAGATGAAAGATGGGGAACAGGGAAGTAAAACTGTCAAAGTGAAGGGAGGGATTAATTTTTCTACTAAAAATAGTAATGATGTTAATGCTTCCATTTCTATAGTAATTTAAGACTAACTTTTCATCACTGCAATGCTAGGAGATAATTAGTACAGGCCTTGCCAGTCTACAGATGAGAACACTGAAGTTCAAAGCCTGGCTCAAAGTCACATAACTTCCATTATAATATGATGTCTCAGTGGAAACTTATTGCATCTTTAGTTCCTGAGGCAGAGCTATACAGTTACAATTACTTGCATAATTGAAACTAAATTCTTTGTTCTGGACTGGGATGGAGTGGGGTGGGAAACCACAGAGACTAGACCATCCGTGGTCAGGTTCACAGTTGATTGATGAGGTAGAGAAGAGTTAAGAGGAAAATTTTTTCCCTCTGCTTGAAGTCAAATAGGATGAAGGGACCCCACCCACTCACCTTTATGAACCTTGGTTCAGGAGATATATATTTCTATTAAATTAAATTTTTGGCATTTGACACATAGTAGGAATTCAATAAATGTTTATTGATTGTTTGATTCAATTCTAACTTTGACTCTTACCAGCTGTGTGTCCTTGGCTAAGTCTCTACCCTTTTGGAAACTCATTTTTCCCCCATCTGCAAAAAAAGAGATTGTATTAGGTGACGTCCAAATCCTTTGATTGAATAAATATAAAGTTCCAATGGTAGAGATACTAGATTTCAAAGACTTTTCTCTCATAATATTTATTTTCTTTGAGATTAAGGTGGATGAAAAAATGGTGCAAACTCATATTATCAAATATTATATGTGTGTGACCTTATTATCACTGATTTTTCCCTTTTGTAAGTGAAGAAAGTGGGACTCAAGAGATTTGAGATTTGCCTTAGTTGGTGCTGAGCTGAGAATTTGATTCCATTCTGAGTCAATGTTAGTCAATTCAGTTCACCATTATAAAATGATAGCAACAAAGATGAAAAGATTAGTCCCTGCCTACTAGAGAGGTCATCCAGTCAATCCCCACCCCATTCTCCTCATTATAAAGATCAAAAAACATAAAGGAGTTAAGGATTACCCAAATAAATGACAGGGGAATCATACATTTTTTTTAATGACAACTCTTTAATCTGAACCCAGTTTACTTGAAATTTAGCTGACAGACTCCATGAGGGAGTGATGGAAAAAAAGAAATTGGGAGGATGCCAAAAGCTAATCTTCCCCTTTGCAGTTCTTCTCTGGGCTGTTTCTCTCCCCACCTTTCAGAGGTCTAGCGCAGCTTCTATTTAATAATTAGTGGAGTCTTTTTTTCACTTCCTCCTCTCCTTACTTTAAGCCTTGTCTCAGTGAATTGAATTCCTGGCCCTAACAAATCAATACTTGAAGGGAATTCTGCTTTCATCTTATTTTCATTTGTCCTTTAGGTGTACCAATGTCATGCTATGCAGGCTGGGATGGTGAGTTACTGGGAGCAGTTCCTGTTAGTTCACCCTGGTAATATATAACTTGATTTCTTTGGTACTCATTGGCCTCGGTACCAAGGGGACCTCCTATTGGATCATTTCTTGACTTTGCACAGTTCACATGAGGAGAGTAGATCACCAGATCTATAGACTTATCTGCCACCAAATGTATGTCCCCTTCTACATCCACAAAAAAGCCTTTAAATCAGAGATGTCAACTTTCAACCATGCTCTTGGTCATGAAATTTTCAAGGTTGGGATTGGGATGGAAATCAGACAGTCTATGTCCAAGAAGGGTAGAACTGTAAATTGACCCCTTTGCCACACAGTTAATCTTCAGCAAGGCCAGCTTCTCCAGGAACCTGCATAGTCTCTTTGTTGGGCATCAAGGAAATTTAATTTATAAAATTAAGGCAATAACTTCCTGTGGATTTTATCCCATAAGTCCAAGATGGAGAGCAGGTCCAGTGGGAAAGCTGCAGATAGTCTAGTGGAGGAGGAAAACGATGATTGAAATTTTTCTCTTGGGGAGAAGCCAGTGATTTATAGAAGCACTGCCTCCTTTGGTCATCATAGGGACCTTCAGGATTTCTTCCTAGTAGTTTCATACTTGGTAGGTAGTAGAGAGGGAGGTGGTGTCTCTCTTTCTTCTGACATTGGTCAGAGAAACTCTCATATCTTCTTTATGGGTAGACTGAGGGTGGTGACTAGATAGAATAGGAAAATTCTGAGGGGGGGATAGAAATGGATTTCAGGTTTCAGTGATCATGTTCTATTTTTCATTTCTTGAGTTTCTTACTTTACCATTAGCTGAGGGAAAATTCCTGGAATAGTAGCCTTTCATCATGCTGTTTCAATATTCTTTTTTCCAAATAATGTTCCCTGACCCTTTTCCGTCCCACTTTACTCACAACCCAGAAATGTACTTGGAGTCAGGAGATCTAGGGTTCTAGGGTTCCTTAGCTAGGATAACAATACTTGCCTATTGTTGTTCAGTCATTTCAGTCTTGTCTGACTCTTTGTGATTCCCTTTAGGGTCTTCTTGGTAAAGATACTGGAATTGTTTGTCTTTTTTCCTTCTTCAACTCATTTTACAGATGAGGAAACTGAGGCACACAGGATTAAATGACTTATCCTGGGTGATTTAACTAGTAAGTATCTGAGGCCAGATATGAATTCAGGTCTTCCTGATTTGAAGCCTTGAACTCTGTCTTCTGTGCCACTTAGCTGCTCATTGACCATTGACCTCTTAGGGTTGTTATTAGGTTCAAATAAGAAAACTGTAAGATCTATGTGGTCAAAGGAACACTGAATACAGAATCTGATCAGTTGAGTCCCTAAGGAACAAATATTTAGATATAATTCAAATTATTAAATACCAACTCTGTACCAGATACTGTGATAAGTGATTTGCAAATAATGCCTCATTTTATTTTCCCAACAAATATTGCAGGCATGTTCTATTATTATCTCATGTCTGAGGAAACAAACAGTCAGAGGTTAAGTGATCTGTCTAGAATTCACTCTCTCCCTTCTCCCCCCAAACCCATCCCTCTGTCTTCTCCAAGGGACATTGATCCTAGCCACCAGAGGAACAGGAGTTTGGGCCAGGGACTGACTACTCTCTTTTCCTCAGAGAAAAGGGGATTGAATTAGAATTATATCTAAAAAATTCAATGTTAACCTAATAATGATGACATGCTGTGGTAAGAAAATATTTAGATTTGAAGCCAGAAGAATTGGACTGGGATCTATCCAATAATATTGAATGATTCTGGGCCACTCATTTGAATCCATCAACATGGATCTATTATGATTTTAATATGTAGTAGCACTAACTAAAACTTGGGAATAAAAAGAATGGAAAAAACACAAAAGAAAGGCAGCAAGATAGTAGGAGATAGATCAGTGGATCTGAATTCCAGAACTGAACTCAAATCCAGCCTCATACTCTTGGAGTATGCTGTGTGTTTATGAGATTAGAGGGGCTAAGTGTTAAATTTCCAATGCCAGCATTTTTTGTTGATTGTCTAGGCTTATGAAAGTGATGAACAAAATGTTCATAAGACAATTTAAGTTTGAAAGTATCCCCTGCTGCATTATTCCTCCCCATCCCCAGAGAGTTGTTAACTCTTTACTAGCATACTACTATGTGTAACCCTGTGCAACTCATTCTACCTTGGTTTCCTTATCTGTAAAATGGGGAAAATAATAACAACTACCTCCCAAAGTTGTTTTGAGGAACAAATAAAATATATGTAAAAAGCTTTGCAAACCTTAAAGCACCAAAATATTAATTTAAATAATACTATCATTATTTCTATTATACCCCCTAAAATGGTTCCTGCTTTTAAGGAGCTCATAAGAGAGGCAACACTATAAATAAGTAAAACCAAAATACAATAAAATAAAGGTAATCGTTTTTATTTTTTAAATGAAGGTAATCTTAATGGAGAAAATTTAATTAAATAACTGGGGAGGTAAAGAAAGCCTTCTGAAGAAGGTACTGTTTGAGGTGAGTTTTGAAAAGGACTAAGGATGTCAGGGAATGGAGGTGAGGAGGGAGAGAATTCCAGTTATGGGGGATGTAGGGCAAAGGTGGAAGATGGAACATCACAGGTGAGAAATTGGTGTTCCCTTTTTCCCCCCACCCCATTTAAAAGTAGAAACCTTTGTTAGATAGTAATACTTTTTTTTTAATTTATTTTTTTATTCTCATTTTGTACAAATTTTTTTTTACATTAATGAAATGAAATATTCTTGTTTACCAGCAAACAAAATACCCCTCTTCCCCCATGAATATAGATAGACTTGCTTGGGCGAAAAAAGTAAAGGGAGAGAAAAAAATTAAAATAAAAAAAATAGTAATAATTGTAGGTATGGCCAGGTGGAGCAATGGATGAAACACCAGCCCTGGAGCCATGAGCACCCGAGTCCATATCCAGCCTCGCAAACCCAACAATCACCCAGCCGTGTGACATGCAAGCCACCCGATCCCCACTGCCCTGCAAAAACCAAAAAAAAAAAGAAAGAAAAAAAGACCCAAAATAGAATAAAATAGTAATAATAGTAGGGGTGGCTGGGTGGCAGACAGAGCATTGGTCCTTGAGCCAGGAGCACCTGGGTCCAAATCCGGCCCCAGACACCCAAAGATCATCCTGCTATGTGGCCCCAGGCAGGCCATCCAGCCCCACTTGCCCTGCACCCTCCCCCAAATAATAATAACAAAAAATGTGCTTGAGTCTTTGTTCCAACACCAACAACTCTGTCATGGGTGGATCTCATTCTTTATGATAAGTCCATCACAAAAGTTATTTCCATATTTTTCCACCATTGCCATTGCTGATAGCAACTCCCTCCTTTCTTATTTCTCCACTACCATGTACTATATTTTCTCTCTCCTTTCACTCTGACTCTGCTGTAGGGTCACTGAGTGGCTCAGCAGACAGATCCCTGGTCCTGGGGCCAAGAAGCCCTGAGCCCCCATACCACCCCTTAGGCCCAGAATCCACCTGGCCCTGTGGTCCTGGGCAGGCCTTCCAATCCCAGCCCCTTGCAAGAAGTAAGAAAGAAAATGTGTTATATCTGGCCACTCTCCCCCCATGGTCCATCCTCTCCTCCTTTATTCACATCCCCACCTCTTCGCCCTGCTCCCTCCTCCTTCTTACTCCAGATGTCTATACCCCATTGAGTATATATGCTGTTTCCTCTCCTAGCAATCTCTGATGAGAGCAAAGGTTCCCTCATTCCCCCTTGCCTCCCCACTTCCATATCATTGCAATAGCTCATTGTAATAAAAAAATCTGATGTGAAATATCTTGGATTATTCCCCCTCTCCTTTTTCTTTCTCCCATTCCATTTCCCTTTTTTTAATTGACTCCATTTTTACACCATATTTTATCTTTGAATTCAGCTTTCTTCTGTGCTTCAACTATAAAAGCTTTCTCTACCTGCTCTATTAACTGAGAAGGTTCATATGAGTATTATCAGTGTCATTTTTCTATGCAGGAATACATGCAGTTCATCCTCATTAAGTCCCTCATATTTCCCCCCTCTCCTCCAATCTCCATGCTTCACCTGAGTCCTGTATCTGAAGATCAAACCTTCTGTTCAGCTCTGGCCATTCCAAAAGGAACATTTGAAATTCCCCTGGTTCATTGAAAGTCCATCTTTTTCCCTAGAAGAGGACATTCAGCCTTGCTGGGTAGTTCATTCTTGGCTGCATTCTAAGCTCTCTTGCCTTCTGGTATATTGTAGTCCAAGCCCTACGAGCTTCCAATGTAGCTGCTGCTATGTCCTGTGTGATCCTGACTGCAGCTCCATGATATTGGAACTGTGTCCTTCTGGCTGCTTGTAATATTTTCTCTTTGACTTGGGAGTTCTGGAACTTGGCTATAATATTCCTAGGGCTTGGTTTTTTGGGATCTCTTTCTCTGGGGGATCGGTGGATTCTCTCCATTTCTATTTTGCCCTCTGCTTCTAGAATATCAGGGCAATTTTCATGTAGTAATTCTTTGAAAATGATGTCAAGGCTCTTTTCCTGATCATGACTTTCAGGTATTCCAATAATTTTTAAATTATCTTTCCTAAGTCTGTTTTCCATATCAGTTGTTTTTTCAATCAGATATTTTACATTTTCTTCTAATTTTTCATTTTTTTGGTTTTGAAGTATTGATTTCTGATTTCTGTTAAATTCATCAATCTCCCTGAATTCTATTCTTTGTCTGAAGGATTTGTTCTCCTCAGAGAGTTTTCTTACCTCTTTTTCCATCTGGCCAATTTTGCTTTTTAAAGCATTCTTCTCCTAAATAACTTTTTGAACTGTTTTATCCATTTGACCTAAGTTGGTTTTTAGCATGCTATTTTCTTCAGCATTTTTTTTGGATTTCCTTGACTAAGCTGCTGACTTCATTTTCATGTTTTTCCTGCATCTCTCTCCTTTCTTTTCCCAGTTTTTCTTCTAACTCCCTCATTTGATTTTCAAAATCCTTTTTGAGCTCTGTCATAGCCTGAGCCCAATTTCTGTTTTTCTTGGAGTCTTTAGATGCAGGAGCTTGTGCTTTCTCATCTTCAGACTGAGTATTTTGATCCTTCTTGGGCTCATTTGCAAAATATTTCTCAATAGTCTTCCTTTTGTTTCTTTGCTTGCTCATTTTCCCAGCCTGGGCCTGGTTTTGGGGTGCTTCCTGAGCTTTTGGGACACTCCCACAAGGGTCTCAGTGTGTGAGGCTCTGTCCTCCCTCCTGGTCTGTGAATGACCATAAGCACCTCCCTCTGCCACGGGGCTGAGGTGGGGGGGCCCTGCTGTTCTATGGGGGGGCCTAGACTGCGATCAGGATCTGAATGTGGTCAGAGCCCCAGAGTCTTGTTCCAGAGGCCAAGGACAGAGCTCTGCAGTCTCTCTTCAGTCCCCTCCCTCAGCTCAATGGGCTCATGCCCTGGGGGCTCCTGCTTACTGGCTCCTCCTGCTTCTGTTTCCTGGATCAGGGCTAGGGAGAGACCAAGCTGCTTGCTGTGTGCCTTGAGGGCTGGGTTCCATGTGCTCACTCTGGCAGAGATCCCCGCTGTTCCCCCACTTTGTGACCGGTGCTCCTCTGGGTGCAGCTCAGGAGACTCCCCCGCTGCTGTGAGCTGTGACTCCCAGCGCCCTGGGGCTGCCTCTGGGAGGCTGAAGTTCTTTCACTCTGGTGGGCCACCCCTCTGGTGGGCAGCCCCTCCGATCCCAGGGAGCAGAGCCTTTCTGCTCTTTTCCAGGTTACCTTGAGTAGGAGAACTGCCTCACTGGGTCCCTTTGTGGGTTCTGTCTCTTGAAAGTTTAGTTAGAGTCCTTAGCTGATGAATTTTATCAGAGAGCTCCTAAGACTTGATCCCTTCTTGTCTCCATCTTGGCTCCGCCCCAGGATAGTAATACTTCTTGATTTAATTAATCCACTAATCAAAGTGTGAACCAAGAGAGAGGATTCAAGAAAACCCAGAGAAAAGAAAATATCAAGAAGAGGGTAATCAACAATATCAAATACTACAGAGATGTCAAGAAGGTTGAGGACTGAGGAAAGGTCATTAGATTTATAAATAAGAGATCACTGGTTACTTTGGAGTGAGCAATTTAAGTTGAATGGCAAAATTGGAAGTCACATTTTAGGGTGTTAAGAAAAGAATAAGAAGAGAGGAAGCAAAGGCATCACTTTATCAAGGAGTTTTATGATGTTGATGATGTTGACCTTTATTCTCGAAGAAGACCATGACATCAGGGAGGTGATGCCATGACAAGCATATGAATTGGATTTGAGTGTGTGTATGTGGGGGGTGCTGCGCTAAGTCATCAGTCTCACTTTCTTCTCCAGACTATTTGGATCCAGTGACCAGATTTCAATCAGGACAACTATCTTTGGCCTTGTGTGTGAGGCAGTCAGGTTTAAGTAACTTGTCTAAGGTCACACTGCTAGTAAGAGTCAAGTGTCTGAGGCTGGATTTGAACTCAGGTCCTCCTGACTCCAAGGCTGGTGCTTTATTCTCTTTGCCATATTGGTGAAGTTATTTTGAGTCCTGGAGATATGGGTATATTTGTAGAACGTAGAGGAGTCATTCAGTATGGAAAAATTAAAGGTTAGAGGGACAGTAAAGATGACATTAGGGATCAGTCTGGTGGAATGGATGGCAAGGGATGGAATTAAGGGTACCTGTAGTGAAGTTGGTCTTGGAAGATCACTTCATTATCAGAATCTGGAGTGAAAGAGAAAATAATGAGGAATAATTAAGAAGAGGAGAGATGAGAAGAGAGAATTAACTTTGTGGATGACATTGTATTTTTGGTGAATACAGATGAGGGACTTAGTGGGGAAATTGGGGAAGGAGGTATTGTGGAGAATCTTGAGGAGAAAAAAATGTTTAGAAGGGGATAGAGAATTAAATAGAGAATACAAGAAAGGTTACAATGCTTCCATTAGGGCCAAGTTGAGATGACAACATAAATCTGTTTGATTTTATTTTGTTATGGGGGATAGAATTGAAATGACTGAACAACAGCAACAAAGATCTGCAGTGTCCCAAATGGAATGGTTTGGTAACTTTCCTTCCTCTAGAGGACAATAGGGCCCAGGCACATTGGGTCCTAAAGCAATTCTAGATCACACAGAGACTATTCCTGGAGAAAAGGAGATATGGTTCAAGCTATGTGGTCTGGAGCCTATCAGGGGTTAGGTGGGGTCAAATTAAAGTAAAGTGGGAAGTCAGGAAAGGAAGGACAAAAAACTAGTTGTCTAACCTTTCTCCTTAAAGTTCATAAGATTCAGAGTTAGAAGGAACCCTAGTCAGTTAGGGAAGTTGACATGGAGTCATGGAAAATAACAATACAAATCAAAGCTGTAGGACTCCCTGAGTTAGCTTCCTTGCCCAAGGAAGGACTTAATTATTTTTTGACTTTACTGTTTTTGACATGCCTCCTCCTCTGCACTGGGGAATAGGCACTGCCATGCCATTCAATATGAAGCATATCCCAAAGTTCTTAGGGGGAAAAAGATTGTTCCTTAGATGAGAATCGGGGAAAACATATATGCCTCCAGCTCAGCTACTTTAAAGAAATAAGGAATAAAGCACATTATGCCATTACCCCAAACTAAGCTACTTTCCCAATTTTGAAATCTGGCATTCATCTCTCATCATTATATTTAGCCTTTCTGCAATCTCTGGCTCAGATCTCCTCCCCTGCCACCCTCAAAGGAAAGGGAGGTACATGAATGACGATCAGTTCTAGATCTGGACGCCCACAAGAGTTCTTTCTTTGGTCCCCCTTTCCCAAACTGGAGTAAAATTCCAGGGAAATCTCTAAAACAAAGCTTAAGAATGATCTAAGTCCTGGTTGCTCTCCCACAAAGGTACAATATGTACAATATGGGTATCAAATAGGGGACAGCTTTTATTTTACAAGGGCACAAAGGGATCACAGGCATGCATAAGCAATTGCAGGAAATGTAGCTTATTATGTTCCCTTGGAAGGTAAAGAGTCTTTGTGAGACTGCTGAACAGGTTTTTCCCATTCACCAGATGGCACTTTCTTGCCCAGCCTTAATAAATTAGGCAACTCGGTGGAGTTTTGGAGAGAATGCCACCCGCATCTGGAGTCATGTGAGTCCTGTTGCAGAGACTTAACTAGTTTTGTGTCTCTGGGCAAGTCACTTAAGCCTCTGATTCTCCATCTGTAAAATGAGAATGATAAGGTCATTACCTACTTCCCAGAAGTTGTTGAGAGAAAAAAAATAAGATCATAGAAAGAAAACACTTGGCAAACCTTGGATACAAATATTGATTAGTATCCCTTAATAGGAGAAGGGACCAAAGGATCCTCTCTTCCTCCAAGAAGCATGCTGTTAATAGCATGCTCCCTCTCTGAGCAGCTGGTATCCAACTATGCAATCAAGAGGTCTCAAATTCAGGGTTACCCAAGAGTTTACCCCCAAGGTTGGAAATATCCATGTGTTGCTAAGATTTGCTCAGAAAAGGAAATAGAATGACAGAAAAAGGCAGTTAGGAATTGGGAGGCAGAGGAATTCCAGATTCAAGATCCCCTGGGCAAGCATCAGTTAAACTCTATGTGGGTTTCTCCCCTTTCCCTTATCTCCCCACCTCCTTGTCTGGAAGGTCCTGTGAAAAGGGGCCAAAAGGATGAAGTCACAGTTCTTCCTCCTGTGTGTCAGTCAACAAAGCAACAGCTAGTAGCGTCTGCTGCCAAGGGGCAGGGAGCATCCTCCTTAGCAAGGGATTGGGAGATATGTACCTCATCTTATAAAGCTCCTCTGCTACAGTATTCATTCTCCATATACAAATGAATATATATATATATATATTGCCAGGGGCCAAGAAGCCCCCATAAAAAGAGCAAATAAATTCCAGACATACCAGGAGCCAAGAAGCCCCCTGTCAGATAAGATAAAAGGAGCAAACAAAATTCCAGGCATACTAAGGGCCAAGATAAAGGAAGGTCACCCTCCATTATCAAGAACAAACTGACCACAGACTATCCCTTCTCTCAGGCCAAGGCATACCAACTCCACCCCTAAGCTAATCCCCTTGTTCCTTCTCTACAAAATATAAGCAGGTATTTTTCTCAAATAAACTCAGACCTTATCCACCATCCTTGGGTCTCACTCTCCTTATTCTCACCCATTCCATTTCAGGCTGGGTCCTCCTCGACACCCCACTTTTCTGCCCCGCGGGTCGGGGCACGTGGCGCCCATCGTGTGGCTCGAGGCACGGACTCTTGCCAGGCAGACCCCGTAAAGAAGAATCGTCGCGACCCCCTCTGATCGCTCCGGAGAGCCCCACGAACAGGTAAGTGACGTCTGCCTCATTCTTTTCTCATGGGTTCCAAGCTGTCTAAAGAACAGGTCTTTATACGGGACCTTAAACTGGCACTTAAAGACAGGGGAGTTAAAGTAAAGAAAAAGGATCTTGTTAGATTCTTCCTTTTTATAGATGAAGTATGCCCGTGGTTTCTGGTAACAGGACCTGAGATCCACCCAGACAAATGGCAGAAAGTAGGAAGAGATCTTAATCAGAAATTGAAAATAGAAGGACCCGATGCCGTCCCTGTTTCAGCCCTTTCTTACTGGGGTCTTATAAGAGACATAGTGGAAAGCGCAACCAGGGACCCCACAAAAAAAACAGCTTCTTTTAGTTGCAGAGTCCTGCCTTCGCCCTCTTTCGCGTACAGCCTCTATAAAGTCTTTGAAAGAAGAGGAAGCGAAACCCCCTAAAACTCCAGCTAGGTCTCCCTCAGCAACTATTGAAATCCCCCCAAGCAAATCCCTCTATCCTCCTCTCCCTTCTGAGATAACACCAGCAGAGGAGCCCATAACCTGCCCAGTGTTTACAAGAAATAAGAATCTCCGGTCCAGTCCAGAAATGGACCCAGATTCAGAGCCTCCAGACCCAGGCGATGAGGCAGAACTTGAGGAAGAAGCTGCTAGATATAATAACCCAGACTGGCCCCTAGCCTCCGCTCCCCCTCCATACCTAACTGCCCCTGCCTTCCTGCCCCTGGGGCCTAATGCCCCCTTTACTCTCTCGGCACTAGAAGCCATCTCCCGTGGGGGATATCTTCTCCCCTCCAAGTGGCTCAGGGTCATCCAGGCAGTACTTACACGAGGACAGTTCCTCACCTGGAAGGCTGATTTTTTTGATCGTTGTCAAACCATTGCTTCAACTACCTATAAAACTTCTAAGGGAGCTTATGAAAAACCCTTAAGGACAGGGCATTGTAGAAAGAGCCCACCAAACGCTCAAAAACATGATTACTAAATTACAGAAAGGGTCAGAGACACTCTACCCCAAGATTTAACAATGCTAAAACTATTCTTAACCATGCCCTCTTTGTCCTCAATTTCCTCTCCCTTGATGCTAATGCCAAATCTGCAGCAGATCCGCCTTTGGCATCCCACTACTAAACACAACTATGCACAGGCTATGTGGAGAGATCCCATCTCCAACAAATGGCAAGGACCTGACCCAGTCCTTATCTGGGGTAAAGGACATGCCTGTATTTATGATTCATCAGCTCAAAATGCTAGATGGCTACCCGAGCGTCTAGTAAAATTACATAATCCACCCAGGGAACCCCCTGAGGAATCTCCCTCTGTGCTCTCTTGTAGATAAAAGATCCAGCATGAAGGCACTCGTCCTGTGCCTGCTCCTTCCGCTGTCCTGCTCATACCAACTGCTTAATTACACCTGGTCAGTCGAAGATGCTCAAGGATTCCACATCTGGAGTACCTCCAAAATTGACTCCGCGACACCCTGGCCTCCTCTGTATCCAGACCTCTGCCGATTAGCAGGACCATACGCAGGATGGGACACTCTATGCCTTACCCCAGACCAGAGAGGAAGGCTTGGGTTCCTCACCTTTTATGTTTGTCCCGGACCCCATGCCTCAAAGCCTCAATGTGGCAGAGCCGTAGACTTTTTCTGTAAACAATGGGGCTGTGAAACAACAGGAACTGGGGACTGGATCAGAAACTCAGGCTCGGATTTCATTACCGTCTCTACCAATTATTCCACCAAGGAATGTATAAGGAAAACCCTGGGGAGCCCTGTGGTTAACCATGCCCCCCTTTCCCTTAACCATGCCCCCTCCTTCTCCTGTCCTTTCATCTCCTCCTGTAAAGATCATCCTTGGTGTAACCCCCTAAAAATCCAGTTCACGACAGAAGGTAAAAGGGCATCTGGATGGGGAAAAGGATACACCTGGGGACTCAGATTGTACAAGGATGGGATCGATGAGGGTTTAATATTTACCATAAGACTTACCCAAACCATCCCTACACCCCCCCCAACTGGTAGATGTCGGGCCACTTGTCAACCTCCCCAATATAAGACCCCTGAACCTACCCACTCCTGACACTAACCCTAACCCTAACCTACCCACTCCTGACACCCCCTCCTACAGACCCACCCTCCCTGTTAGCATTCCCTCTACTACCCATATTATACTTACTCTCATTAATGCCTCTGTACAAGCTTTGACCCAGATACAGAATTCTTCATTGGAAGAATGCTGGATCTGCTATTCCTCTTCCCCACCCTTCTATGAAGGTATTGCTCAATTCGGGAACATCACACACTCCAACAGAACGGATGATCTCAGATGGGGCACTGGGGAATCCCAAGGCCTCACTCTTACAAAAATCTCCGG